>NC_053449.1:55229703-55252141 GCF_007990345.1 Gossypium hirsutum | reverse complement strand
CCATTAATCGTCATTCTAATGCAACCTGCTTGCGAAAAGATCATAACGATAACATAAACAAAATTAATTGGGAGCATAGCTCGCAATAGGTTGTCAACTATAAAGGAATTGTCTGGGGACATTTATATTGAAAAAGAGAATGAAATATTCTAAAACAACGAATTCAGTACAAATACTATGATCAGGTGCCCCAGATATCTCTGCTTGAATTTTCTATACAACTTTCGAAGACCCTTCTGAATTCAACACATGTTTAGGAGATTCACAGTATTTTGTTGATGCCCCAAGATGTCGTCTATTCCTTTCTCCGATTAGGTACAACAAGACTACCACGTGACAATCAAAATTTGAGCCGCCCTTTTCAGGTTTTCACTCAAATCCCCTTTGGTCTTAAGGTGCCCTTTGCGGGTTTTCACCCTAGCCTCTCCATTTTTTTTTTGGAATCAAAGCGCCCTTTGCGGGTTTTCACCTTGGTTCCTTCCCTTCTTCAAGTAAAGTACCTCTTCACCGAATCTGAATTTACTGGATTAGGCAAGTTTTTCCATCCATTTCAGCCACGATCAGGGCTCCTCAGAAAAGGCCTTTTTTACAACATAAGGACCTCCCAATTCGGCATCCATTTCCCCTAAAATCCTTTTGTAGAGGAAGAATTTTTCTCAACACCAGGTCCCCCTCGTGAAATTCTCTGGGTCGGACTTTCTTGTTGTAGGCTCGCATCATTCTTTTCTGGTACATCTGACCATGCTGAATAGCCTTTAGCCTCTTTCCCTCTATCAAGTTCAACTGATCGTATCGAGATTGAACCCATTCCGCTTCATCCAATTGTAGCTCAAACAAAACCTGGAGAGAAGGGATTTCAACTTCGATGGGCAAGACTGCCTCCATGCCATAAACTAAGGAGAAATGCGTTGCCCGGTGGAGGTCCTGATTGACGTTCGATAGCAAGAGGGCAAACGGTAATTTCTCGTGCCAGTCTCTGTAAGTCTCAGTCATCTTCCCCACAATCTTCTTTATATTTTATTAGCCGCTTCCACTGCACCATTTATTTTTGGGCGATACGGCGATGAATTGTGATGTCTGATCTTAAATGGCTGCAACTTTTGCTATTGATTTGTTTAAGTTCAACGCATTATCGGATATGATTCTTTAGGCATTCCATACCGACATATGATATCTCTTTTCAAGAACTACTGACTGAGACTTTGTACGTTGGCATACGAAGCAGCTTCTACCTATTTAGTGAAGTATCATAACCACGAATATGAAACGATGCCCATTTTAAGCCTTCGGTGATATGGCGATAACATCCATACCCCACATGAGAAAGGCCATGAGAATCATGACATAAGGGCGAATGGAGGTGCATGCATTTTTACCATAGATTTGACATTTATGCACTTTTGAATAATTGATGCATCCCTTCCATGGTGGACCAGTAGTTCCAAATCTCATAATCTGTTTGGCCATTGTGAAACCACTAGCATGCGTTCCACAGATGCCTCAGGACTTCCTCAAATTTCTTTGCTTCCACAGCGTCCACACATCTTAGCAGACTTGATCCTTTCCCCTTTGTATAAGATCTCCCCATCTAAGACGTAATCAATGGCTAGTATTCTCAGAGTTCTCTTTTCATTCTCCATTGCCTGGCCAGGATACTCAGATTTTTACATTCGTAGATATCTTTATACCAAGGCTATCATCGATTTCTCCTTCTTCAATATTGTAACAATGAGCCGGGTCTTCGTAAATACTCATTTGGATGGCTTCATATCCTCATGTCTGTTCACCTTGATCATGGAGGCTAAAGTGGCTAGTGCATCAGCCATCTGGTTCTCGTCTCGTGGGAGATAGCAAAAGTGATGTCCTCAAACTCCTTAATCAATTCAGGACCAACTTTCGGTAATTGACTAATTTGGGATCTCTCGTTTTCCATTCACCCTTGAGCTGATATATCACCAATGCCGAATCTCCATAGACCTCTACACTTTGATCTTCGCTCTATAGCTGCACGAATCCCCATGATGCATGCTTCGTACTCTGCCATGTTGTTTGTACAATCAAAATCCAATTTGCAAGTGAAAGGATAATGATCACCATTCGGGGATACTAAGACTGCCCCAATTCCATTACCCACAGCATTCGAGGCTCCATCAAAGTTCAACCTCCAATCGTGACCTTCTTGGGACTTTCCTCAGTAGCCGCTATACACATCAGGTCTTTATTGGGAAATCAAAACTCAACGGCTCGTAGTCCTCCAGAGCTCTACTAGCTAGAAAGTCAGCAATTGCACTCCCTTTCACAGCCTTCTGCTCACATAAACAATATCAAATTCAGACAGCAAGATCTGCCATCGGGCCATTCTCCCATTCAAAGCAGTTGACTCCATCATATACTTTAACGGGTCTAACTTTGAGATTAGCCAAGTCGTATGGTATAACATGTACTGCCTTAATCTTCGGGTTGTCCAAATCAAGGCACAACATAACTTCTCAATAGGCGAATATATCATTTCACAGTCAGGAATTCTACTGAGATAATATATCGCCCTTTCTTCTCCCGTTTCTCATGTGGCCTAGCACACACCCCATGGACTTATCAAATACGCCAGAACAATATCAGGGCCTATCCGGCTAGTGGTGACAGCACTGGAGTGTTAGACAAATACTGCTTACCTTGTTAAAGCTTCTTCGCATTCTCATCCCAAGTACCAGGATTATGTTCTTCAGAAGACGAATATAGGGTCACATTTCTCAGTCAGTTGTGAAATGAACCTAGCGATGTAATTCAGTCTTCCGAGGAAACCTCGAACTTCTTCTGCGTGTGAGGTGGAGGTAAATTCGTATTGCCTTGACTTGTCTGGGTCAATCTCGATTCCCTTTTCACTGACTATGAAGCCTAGCAACTTCCTGACCTGGCCCCAAAACTGCACTTCGCTGGATTAAGCTGAGCTGGAACTTCTCAATCTTAAGAATAACTTTCTCAGACCTGCACATGTCGCCCTCCGTCAGATTTCGCGATCATACATCAACGTAAACCTCGATTTCCCTGTGCATCATGTCATGGAACAAGGCTACCATGGCTCTTGGTATGTCACTCCTACATTCTTCAATCAAACGACATCACTTTATAACAAACGTCCCCATAACATAATGAACGTAATCTTCTCAGTCTTCAGGATGCATCTTTATCTGATTATACCCAAAAAACCATCCATGAAAGAAAACAATGAAAAGCCCGCAGTATTGTCTACCAATGTGTCGATGTGGGCATGGGAAGTTATCCTTTGGACTAGCTTTGTTCAAATCCCGGTAATCCACACACATTCGTACTTTTCCATCTTTCTTTGGAACTGGTACGATGTTAGCCACCCACTCAGAATACTTGACTTCTTGCAGAAATCCGGCATCAAACTGCTTTTGGACCTCCTCCTTTATCTTCACACGATATCAGGCTCATCCTCTGAGCTTGCTGTACTGGCCTGCAATCTTCTCTTATACGGAGACGATGGACTACAATGTCGGTACTCACCCCGGCATATCCTGGTATGACCATGCAAACACATCCTTGAACTCTCGGAGTAATTCGATGAGGTCCTGTCTGTCTTTGCAGTGATATCTGATCCGATCTTCACCTCTTTACCTTCCTCTAAGCTCACAATTTGTATTGATTCCCTGTGAGGTAGGATTTGCTTCTCGGCCCTTTCTACCATCTTCAACAAGTCAGGAGACAAACCACAGTCTTCATTGTCTTCAAAATCATGCGATCCCTCTAAACACATGTTTCGTTCAAAAGGAGACTCTAAATTTGTAAGGGTGACATTCGCATCATTGATATCATGGACCTGTTATAGGTATGAAAAACAATATGGATTCAGGAATTTGTTTGGTGCAATATGGTCATGAATGAAATGCAAGTGTAATTAAGAGAAACTTAAAATAACTGCTCTTATGGAAAGAAAGATTTGCTCCAAAAATGACTGCAAACATGAACTTTATTAAAATAACGATGTTCTGGACATGAGCCTATTTCACAAAGGAATCCTTATCACTTCTAGGCTAAAAAGCAATAAGGTGTTCTGGATATTACTCTGAGGAAATCCTAAAAACTACAGGTATTTCTTCTGCAGTCCAGTTGTTTAGCTCCCTTTCCGATTCGTAAGGACGAATATCTGGCAAAGTTCTTCCTCGCGTCGCTTCTTCATACACGGCATGAATACTCCCTAGCTCCGTGCTAATACTTCTGACCCCTAGCATTCCTGGATAGACAAATCCTCCCGATACAAAAGTCTTGGATAGGTGAGGAAAGGTCATGGGTTCCCATTCAACTTCATCCCCTGTCAAACGAGCCCTTCTTCTCATTTGTTTCTTCTCTCGCTCCATCCTCATTGCTTAAAATCTGGTTTATAACCTAAGCCAAAATGATCGTGCTTGCCCTTCAATACTGGGACCTCGACTCGACCCTGAAGATATCTCCCCAATCCTTTCCCTGGCAAAGCTCCTTTTCCAACTGTCAATTGCAGCCCCATCTCTGTGGTCTTTGATATTCTCGGCATCGAGATCTTGTTTCCCTCAAAGATGAATGTTGCATTTACGAACTCTAAGGAACGGAAAGAGTACTCGATTGCATCATCACTCGTCTCCAAATAAGGTGCATCGTTAGTCACAGATGCAATGATATCCTCTTCAGCATCTATCGTTACTACCCGGCCTTCTGACACCAGCTTCAGTTTTTGATGTAACGATGACGGTACCGCACCTGCTGAATGAATCCACGGCCTTCCTAATAGGCAACTGTAAGAAGGCTTGATGTCCATAACTAAGAAGTCCACCTCATAAATAGTTGGGTCAATTAACAAGGGAATGTTGATTCTTCCCATGACCCTCCTTTCAGTACCATCAAATGCTCGAACCATGTTCTGACACGACTTCATATGCGAACTATCCACCGGTAGCCTGTTGAGCGTGGATAGGGCAATACATTTAATGTCGATCCATTGTCTACCAGAACTCCCGGCAATATACACCCTTTACACCTTGCAGTGATGTGTAAAGCTCTAGTAGATCCCATACCCCCAGGTGGTATTTCGTCATCGCTGAAAGAGATGAAGTTATCAGTGCTTATATTGCCGACCAGTCGATCCAACTTGTTAACAGAGATATCGTCGGCCACATAAGTTTCATTTAGCACCTTCAGTAGTGCATTCCGATGTCCCTCCGAGTTCAGGAGTAAAGCTAGCATAGATATGCGAGCTGGTTGTTTGTGCAACTGTTCCACAACGCTATCCTTGCTATGCTTATGAACTTCAAGAACTCTCTAGCTTCCTCCTTTTTGATTGGTTCATTGACCAACAGTTCGGGTTCAACCACATTCTTCTTCTTTTCAACTGAAGTTTCTTCCCTTATTGGCTCTACTCGTGCTTTCATCTGATCGTGGTGTCTTCCTTCATCCTGTTCCTCTTTATTGATTACATCCTCCTTCCCCGGGATTGTCACATTACAATCATAATTCCAAGGAACCCTCCTGTTATCCTTATATGCAAACACAGCCAGTTTTTGAATGATTACTTTTGGTGTTATTCGTGCCCCAACCTCACTGTTCTAAGGTCGCGAGATGATGACCACAGGACGGTTAGCCTTCGGGACTCCCAATGCCAACTTTGACGTGCATGCATGATTCTCTTCTCGAACTCCTACACAGAATTCCACCTCCCTATTATCCATCATATCTTGTATCATGGCTCTGAATTCCGTACACTCTTGGATTTCATGCCCCACTTCATGGTGGAACTCACAGTAGTTCCCCCTCCTTTCACAGCTTCCCTCTGAGACAATCAGTCCCCTTTTCACCATCTCCTTCCAGACCCATCTCAAAGGAGTTTTCACATGCGTAATGTCTGTTTGATTCTTTGTTCTCGCCAATCATATTTACCCCACCCTCTGTGTGGTTGGTAGTGGTTTTCTACCTTGGTTGAGTCATCAAATTTAACGACACCCATACCAATGAGCCTTTCAACCAACTTCTTAAAGGTCGTGCAGTTTTCTATGGAATGCCCTGTTATTCCCGTATGATAGTCACACTGTGCATTCGCATCGTACCATTTGGGATACGAGGGCTGCAAGGGCTTCAGATAGAAAGGGGAAACTACGTGTGCGTCAAATAAATTTCGGTATAGTTCCCTGTATGACATAGGAATTGGTGTGAATTGGGGCCTCTCGACATTCTGCATTGTGCCGACCTCTTGTCTCGACGAGCTTTACTGATTGGCAGCTACTTTTCCTGGCTGACTCACTGTTACTGACTTCGAGTAACCCTTGTTGTACATACCCGCATTGTTCACCTCGTTTTCCTTCCTCTTCGAGACCGATCTTCTATTACTCTCTCCCGCATCAATCTTCCCACTCCTGATGGCGTTCTCAATCATCTCACCATTCATGACTATGTCAGGAAAGCTTTTTGTGGCACTTCCTAACATATGTGTAATGAACGGTGCCTTCAGGGTGTTAATGAACAACATGGTCATTTCTTTTCCAGGAGCGCGGCTGGACCTGGACTGCAACCTCCCTCCATCTCTGAGCATACTGCCTGAAGCTTTCACTTAGCTTTTCTCCATGTTTTGAAGGGTGATTCTATCATGAGCCATGTCTGTCACATGACTATATTGTTTCATGAATGCTTGCGCCAAGTCTCTCCATGAACCAATCATGGCGCGACTCAACTGATTGTACCACTTGGCTGCTGCCCCTGCAAGGTTGTCTTGGAAGCAATGTATTAATAGCTGGTCATTATTAACGTATCCAGCCATTCGCCTGCAGAACATGGTGACATGAGCCTCTAGGCAAGTCGTCCATTGTACTTCTCAAATTCAGGCATCTTAAACTTATGAGGGAGTACTAGATCTGGCACTAAACTTAGCTCTTTTGCGTCAATGCCTCGATACCTTTCAGTAACTTCCATCGCCTTAAACTTCTCCTCGAGCCACTTACATCTCTCCTCTAACTGTCTCGGTAACTCCTCCTTCACTCTTTCCTTCTCAACCACTTCATCAAAGTCAGGAATGGCAGAGTTAATAGGATTATTTTCGGGATTAAAACCCAGCCTAGTTTGGAGGTTCAAAATACCAGCTCGAAATTACTGAGGCATGATGGTGACGGTAGATTTGCGCGGGTATTCAGCTTGAGCTCGCTCATGTGGTGGGGTGAAACCTGGAGGATAGAAAGTTCATCATCATTTCCCTCATCGACATCTGCCATGGGCCCTTTCCTTTGTCATCTCCCTTAGTTATCAGTCGGGTTAACTTTGCTACTATATCATCTTGAGATTCCCGCATCTTCTCAGACATCTCTTGTTTCATCTTGTCTAACCGCTCCTGCATTTTTAGCTAAAGCCGGTCTTGCATCTCTTTCTGGTACTGTTCGAGCTTCTCTAATCTCTGATCCATATCTTTCGTCTTTGCTCGAGTGCCGTATCGGTGTCGAGTTGGTTAGTTGGTTTCCAGGTTAACTGAGCAATGATTTTAACTTATTAGGATTTAATAAAGGTCTTTAATGCATATGATGCGATGCTAATGCATATGATGCGATGCATGAGGTGAATGCAAAAAAGGCGTTAATTATAATTTAATTCCACTCAGAAAACTTTACTAGAGAAAAAATTTCTTTACATAAAACAGCTATAAATACGGCTTTGCCCTAACACTTAGAACTTTAATCTCCTAAGTAATGATGCCAACTTTTGCCCCTGTCTGATTCCAATTCATACTTCACACTTAGTACATCAGCTTGTACTGCCAAAGTCTGCAGTGCTCAGCTACCCCTTGAATCTGAACCACAGCTTCTCCCATGATGTGATCCCTTCTTGCAACTTGATCCTGAAGATAGTGAAGCTGTTCATTTTGATGATCTTCATTTGCTTCCAGATGTTCAATTCTGGCTTCATAGTATTGTAATATTGCCTCCAGTTTGGCCACCCTAGCTTTTAATTCATCCTTTTCGTTCTGGCTTTCGGACAAACTCCTCTCAAAGGACTTATTTTGCTTTTGAGCCTCCTGAAATCTCTTTTCCCACCTATCAGCCTTGACCTTTTCTTCTTGAATTTCTTGACGCCACTGCTCTAAGGTTTTTCCCAATCCAGCAGTTCTCATTGACATACGTAGCCTCTTATAATCCATCTTCAAGCTATTCAAATCCTCCTCAGCTTTGCGCTTTTCTTCCTCAGGCCTTCGGTTTCCAACTTTTGAACATCCACATCCAGCTTCAGACTCATATTTTCCTCTTCCATTTGCCCTATCTTCTTCTCGAGCTCAGAATTTCTTCTTTCAAAATCTTGTTTTATGATTTCTAGCTCAGAAGGGACCATATGTACATGCTTTTCTACTAATTGGCTGTCTCCTTGACCTGGTACAGGTATATTATCATTGACCCTCCTACCCAGCCAACTGATATATTCAGGAGTCATCGACGGACCTACTGACAATCTCTTCAATCGACGAGTCTGCCTCCAAGCATTTGTCATTTCTTGAATCTTTTCTTGTAACCATCACACTTATACGAGAACTCACTTTGAGCTAATCCTTGGGTTGTAGGTACGAACTGCCTCGATCTATACTGCATCAATACCAGTAACGGTGCATAACCAATAGCTCCCCAAATCCCAAGTAGAGGAACCCAATCGAAATCTCCACATCTATACAATATCTCATCTGACAGCAACCAAGGAGCTCTCCACTCAATGTCCTCCTCTTGAAGATTCTGAAGAATTGCAATCTATCTTTTTCTAAGGCCCCATCTTGCATCGGTATTTCCACTATTTCTTTTAAGGGCGAATAAGTTTCAAAAAAACTCGATAAGAAAATTTATCAACCTTCCTGAAATGACTGTGAAACCATGCCAAGAGAAGCTGCGCACATCCAATAAATCTTCCTTCACCTACTCTTCGGCATTCGTTCAGTGACCTGAAAGTTTCTGCTAAAATTGTTGGAACCGGTGTGACTCCTTTATCAAGTCGATCGAAAAGATCAGTGACTGCTTCATCGATATGTCCCAAGGCTTTAGGAAAGACAACTAGGCCGTAGATGCTCAAAGCAAAAACATCAACCCTCTTCTTCGTGTCTAGATGTACTTGAATTAAATCTCTCAGATTCTTCCAAGGAATACATTTGCTATCTCCCTTCTGTTTGATTCGTGCTGCAACCCATTGCTCACTCATCCCAGTTATATTCACCAACTTCTTCAGAAAAGTTGGAACATTAGCAGCTCTTGAATAGGCTTTGTCTACTTGAATTTTTGAACAACGAAGCAATGCCGTGTATTCCTCCACTGTAGGCACTAAATCAACACTTCCAAAGGTGAAACAACAATAAGCAGAATTCCAAAATTGGGCTAGGGCACGGAACAAGCGCTTATCCACCTTTACGTCGAGCAAGTAAGGTAGGTCTCCATAGCTAGAGTAGAAGATTTGCTTAATCTCATCATTCCACTGATCCCAAATTTCCTTTAGTTCTTGTAGGCTATTCTGAGTCACGCTAACACGAGTGAAGTCCCACAACTCTGATACATACCCCTCGGCCAAACTATCACCTTTCTCTTGTTGTGTTGTCTCAGACCAAGTTTGGACAGCCGCATTATCTTTCACCTTATCAAGAAACCCTTTTTCTATGATAAGCTTTCTATCTAGCAACCGAATATGAACTAACGCCCTTTTAGGATGAAATGTTATGCAATCATGATGTCATGCAATCAAAACAAAAGAAACCCAAGTCAGTATCACATATAAAGATATAAACAAGCATAAAATAGCAAGAAACACCTAAACATGAATCCCTTAAGGTTTTGGGATAGTTCTACCTAGGTCAAGTTCCTAAAGCTCACTATATGAAGTTTAGTTTCTAGAGTAAGGGTACCCAAACCAGCAGATTCCTTGATCCTCACCCATTATAGGCTCATGTGGATTGAGTTCGGTTCAGGGGGACACATTCCCTATGGCTACACGGAGATGAAAATCTCACGAAGACATAGGTACGAATGTATCCCGGAAGCGGTCCACTACCCTACACGGAGGTGAAAACCTCACGAAGGACTAGTTTCTCGCTCCCACTTAAAGGGTAAAATGCAAAATGCAAATGCAAGGTCACCAACATACCAAGATGAAAAAAAAACGATAAATGCGAAGGGAACACATAATTTTTTTAAAACTTTTGATTTTCGACACAAAGGCAAATATAATCAGTTTATGGCTCGACTCTCAAGGGTCCCCAGTGGAGTCGCCAAGCTGTCGAAACCATTTTTTGAAAACAAAAATTTTGGTTATCGACTTTTAAAAAAAAATAAAACTGGAGTCGCCACCGATCCTTTATTAAGGTGTGACCGGCCCACCTTAAAAATTATTTTGTTCTGCGAATTTTGAAAACAGGTTCGGGAGTCAGTTACGCACGAAGAAGGGTTAGCACCCTCGTAACGCCCAAAAATCGGTACCAAATTGACTATTTAATGTCTTAGTGTCGAAAGTTAAAAAAGATTTAAAATAGGCTTGGATGATGAAATTTGCAAAAGGATAATCAATTGTTCAAGTCATGTAAAGAAATCGAGTCCCAATACGTTAGGGTACAATTCCTCATAATCCCCAAACTTGAATATCACTTTTATTTTATTCGAAAATCTTCATCTCGAGAAAGTAACACGCCACACCCAATACGTTAGGGCACAACAAGTTAAGTTCCCAAAAATGATTTTTATGCATTTTGAATAAAGACCATTCTCGGCTTTTTAAGATTGACAAAGAAAATCAGAACCCAATACGTTAAGGCTCAATTTCCCTCAAAAATCCCAAACTTCCAATAATGCTTTATTCAAAAAAAAACCTTTTAAATTAAGAAAATAACTTTGATGAACGGTTAAAACCAAAATATATTTTCAAAATGGGTATATCAAAAGTTAATTCAAAACGTATATGAATACATATTTACAATATATATATATGAGCACAATATACAAGTAAGCTTGAAAATATGTATGAGCATGCATTTAACACGTAAATACAAGTGTACATATAAAAAGGGAGGTAAAAATATATACGACAAGCTTACAATAATTTCTAAGAATATGCAGGCAAAACATGTGTATGTATACATGAAAATTATGGAGATAAAAATATCGAAATATGCATATATATATTTACAGAAAAATGTATAAGTATATCGTAAAGAAAATATAAAAAACATATGCATATACATATTTATAAAAACTAAAATATACAAGCTTATTTATATATGTAAAAGTTATAAAATAAAAGAAAAAATGTATAAAATATAGAGGTACACGCATACTGTATAAAAGAATGCCTATATATATATATTATAAAAGCCATGCGTATGTATATGTATCATAAAAAAACAATGTCTGTATGTTATAAAATAATAATAATAATTAATATAGCATATGCATATAAAACATTTAAATATATATACAGTATATACATAAATATGATAAGAAATACATGTGCGTGTACATAGGCATAGTAATAATAGTATATAATATTATAGTAAAAAAAAAAGATACTAGCAATATTAATTAAATAAGCTAAAAAATCTAAAATACAAGATTAAAGGTTGAATTGCAAACAAGCAAAATTTAAACGCGGATTTCAAAAAATAAATAAATAAATAAATAAAATAAAAAGGAAATAAAAACAAGAAGGGAGCAGATTCAAAAGCGCGCAATAAGAGGGGGATCAATCGAGCAATTCACCCAGACCTCCAAAACGCAGCGCAGAAAGGGACCGAATTGAAACGAAAATTAAATATGCGGCCCAATTTTAAAACAAATAAACTGGTTTAATTGATATGCGTTGCAAAAGAGAGGGACCAATCGCGCAAATTTCCCATCTGACGTCAGAGCGCGCGGATCCTCCCCTTCGGGTCGGGTCACCGCGCGGGTCAAGCCTAGCTAAAACGGCGCCGTTTTGATCCGTTATTTAAAACAGATTTTTACCTTAAAAATCATTTGAAATCAAATAAAAGAGAAAAAAAACTAAAAACCCTCTGCTAGGGTTTTAAACCCAGGCCGCCGCAACACACCTTCGCATCAAGCCTTGGCCCTCCGCCGGACCTCCGATTCGAGCACGGCTAGGCTTCATCGGCGAAGCTTCGAAGGTAAACCCCTCGCCCTTCTTTTGTATTATTTTTTTTAAAAAAAATGAAATAAAAAGAATAAAAGCTTATATTTAAAAAAATGGTTCACCTTAAAAACGTAGGTGTTTCTTTCAATTTCCTTGTGTATTTCTCTGTGTATTTTCGTTAATACAATCTCCGTCCCCTTTTACAGATTACAGAAGGGCCTTTTATAGCCCGATAACAAAAGCAAAAAACGAATATAATTTGCTATTTTGCTATTTTATTCTCTCTCGGACTCTTTGAGTCCGTGTTTGCAGGTATCACGGAGCGTTCGTGGAGGAGTGGCCCCGAAGCGTGCGGCAGTTGGATGCTTGTTGGCGGCGTCGGGGCAGACATGCGGCTAGGGTTTATTTTTCACTTAGGTTTTCTTTAGTTGCTGGGCTAGGGACTATTTTGGGCTATTTTTTATGTTTGGGCCTGGTCGATTAGGCCCTATTACAACACCTAGAAAAAAGATCTGTGGCGACTCCTCTTTTTTTTCCTAACAAAATTGAGACTTTTTTCAAATTTTTAATAATTGTTTTGATTAGCACTCGTACAAATTTTAGTTGGCAACAAATATATCACCACTCAATTTGCTGCTACTTTTTGAAAATATTTAGAAGCACACCAGGTTGTCTTAACCCAACCTGAGCCTTGAGCTATGTACTTGTCTAGGTACAACTTTAGCAATTTGAAGCGTTCACCTTCCCTAGGCAAAGAGAATTACCTTTAAGTCCAAATCGTGTATTTTTCTAGTTTTTCTATAAAATTATAATATATATATATATAAACCTTCATAATTGATAAGTGATGTCAATTTAATAAAACACTTATTAGCTTGTTGGAATGAAATAGAATTGTGAAGCAATTCTATCCTATAAGAATGAAATAGAAGTGTTATGGAACGGGATGTAATAACTTTAATAATAGTTTTGTTAGATGAAATGTAATTAACATGTTACATTACTTTGTTTGATTGAGTAAAATAGTATGGCATAATGTCAAATTTAACTCTTAATGTTTTTATAATTTTTTCTCAATTTGGCCTTTTTTAACTAAATTTGACCCTCAATATTTTAAAAAGAGTTGAATTTGACCATTAACCTTTTGAAAAAGAGTTGAAATGATATCTTTTTTAATGAGGATACTAAGTAAAATGTTAATTTTTTTAAATACAACAACCTACATGACACTCCATGCTAATTTTTTTAAAAAAATTTATAAACTTTTTATTTTAATTTTGATTCTTTTTATCTTTATAATTTTTGAATTTTTTTATGTGACATATCAGCAGCTCATCTACGCCATTGGCCACCGCTGTTGAACCAAATTTGTTTTAGGTTTTTATCTTCTCATCTTATTCTTCTTTTAAAAGAAAATTTAAAAGAATCCTGGATGTAAAAGAATAGAATGAGATTTTCACCCAAAAAATTCTAGTTGCTCACTCCATCGTTTTACTTTTTGTTTCTTTGAGTTTGTGTTATTCAACCTTCTGTTAATGATTATTTGATGTATTATTAGGAAAAAATATGAGAAATATATGTATGTGAGTGAAAAATAATATTTTTGGAGGCCTTATCAAAACAAAAAATGCTTATAATTCTTAAAAAGATGAAAGCAAATAAGGACTATGTTGGAAGCCAGTGCCATTAGCAGATGGTTTGAATAGGCGATTCAAAGAGTGGGTGGCTGAATGGGAACTCAAGAAATAATCCTAGAATGAGGAATGGAAAATGAAACAGTAGATCCATTCAATAATGGCTCCGTTAAATTAGTATATAAATTCAAGTAACAACAAAACAAGAGTCGTTAGCTTCTTGCTCTATTCACTCGTTATTGACATATATTTAATGTGAAAAAATAATGTATAATAAATAAAAAATTGTATGGTTTAAATTAGTTGTACAGACCAATTTTACCCAGCCCATTTCCAGCAGACCCAAAACCCAACTACCCACCTAAACACTAGCCCAATACCCAAATAACATTACAGGCCCCGGGCAAACCCAAAATAATTAAACTAATCTACCAGCCCAAATAGCAAAACCCGAATAGCCAAAATCCGAACAGCCCAATACCCTTCAGCCCAAACCAATGCCCAAGCCCGAAAACCAAAGTCAACTTAGGGTTTCAGTGTCTGAAACCCTAAGCGCCGCCTGCTGCAGACCTTTGGTCTTCAGCCGCCACCACCGCGCGTCTGTCACCGCCCCTATCGTCTGTCAATCATCTACAGGAAACGTACACGCAAGCAGCAAAGAAACACAGCAAAAATAGCATAAAAAATAGAAGGAAATCGGCTATAAAAGGCCAGATTTTCCCCTTGTATTTTTTTAACGAGATCAATACAGAAGCAAATAATAAAAACAAAAACAAAAAAGGTTGACTCCAAATTTTTTCTGTTCTTGTATTTTTGTGTTTGTTTTCTACCTTTTCTGTTCTTGCATTTTTGTTTATTTTATTTTATTTTGTTGTTTGCTTTCTACTTTTTTTAACAAAACGGAAAAAGAAGGGAAAGGAAGCACTTACCGGTCTCGAAAGCCGTCGCCGAAGACTTTCGGTGTTGGAATCGGACCGAAAAGGAAGTGAAAGATCCCTCCTTTCTTGGCTTTTTCGATCAAGAGAATAGGGCCTCTGATCTAGATCTAAAGTGGGGTCCAAAAGGCTGATCTTTGCCTAGATCCGACCACCGCCTGCGGCGGCGCGGCCGTTCGCCGGTGGTGACCATGGCCGGAGGAGGGGAAAGGTTTTAAAAAAGGGGAAGGGTTCTGTTTTTTTGTTTTTAAAACAGTGACAGAAATGATTTTTTTAAAAAAAATTTGGGTTTTAATAACCATTGCAAAACGACGCCGTTTAAGCCCCAAGACCCGCGCGCGATCCGACCCGCTCCAGGGGGATCCGCGTGCTTTCATGAAATGGGCTATTTATGCAATAGGTCCCTCCGCTTTCGCAATTTGCTTCAATGTGGTCTTTTGTTTTTCTCAGATTTCGGCCTGTGGATTTTGCTTCTATTCCGATTTGGTCCTTAGACCAATTGCTGCCCATGGTTGAAACGCAGCGTTTCAGGACGGGGAAATATTTCCCCACAAGTCCCTCACGCTTTAAGCGTGTTTCACTTTGGTCCTGTATTATTCCTTTTGTTTATTTCATATTTAAGCCCCGAAGTTCGTTTAAAGTTTTAATTTAGTCCTTTTGTATTTTGTTTGTTTTCTTATTAAATAATAAATTTGATGTCATACTGTTATCATTAATTATTATTGCTGTTATTTGTTTATTTATATCTTTAAAATTTCAAATTTTATCATATATATATATATATGTATATACTTATTTTTGTATTTGTTTTATATTTTATAATTTGTATCTATATATCTATATACATATTTTTTCTAAATATATACACATACTTGTATGTTTTTACATTTTCATATAGTTTTATATACATACATATTCCTACGTACGCATACATACATTTTTATACTTTAAAATTTTAACTTACCTATATATATATATTATATGATAATTTTAAAATACGTACATGCATATATTTTTCATATTTTCATAATTTTATGTATATACACTCATGTATATGTCTTATATTTTTATAGTTTTATATATTTTCTTTGTTTGTTTTTATTATTTATTTATTTATTTCATTTCCATTATTATTTTGAATGAATGTTTAACTTTATTCGTTTATATACTTGGTTATTTTAGTATGTTATAGATTTGACTTTTTATTTATTTTATATTGTTGCTATTGCTCGTATCATTTTTGGTATTTATCGTAGTTTTGCCATACATAACAACGTAATTTGCTTTCACATGTTACTACGACTTTGTGTTTTTATTTCACTCGATATAACTAAATTTGTTTTAAAAAATGGCATTTCGTATTTAGATTCGAGAAGATCTTACCCTAACTCACTGGGTTTCGATTTTCACAATAAATCTAAATACACGAATCTTTTCAAACTTAAGTTTTTAAATGATCTCGGGAATTAAGAAAAGATTGTGTCCTAACTTACTGGGCATGATCCATTTCCTAAACCCGAGATAATAAAATATCTTTTAAACAAATAAATTTTGGCATTCATTCGCGTATCGGAAATTCGAGACATTGTGTCCTAACTTACTGGATATGATGCTTTCTTTCTCGATTAACGTAGAACGTGCTCGTTTTTTCCAAAAATTTTAACTTCTTTTAATACAAGGATCGTATTTTTAAATTTCTTTAAAGTTTTCAGATTTTCGACATTAAGACATTAAGTAATCAACTAGGCACCAATTTTGGGCGTATCGAGGGTGCTAATCCTTCCTCGAGCGTAACCGACTCCCGAACCCGTTTTCTAAATTTCGTGGACCAAAATCGTTGTTTTAATAAAATCAAATTATTTATTAAAAACAACATTTTTCAAGGTGACCCAATCACACCTCAAAAAAAGGATTGGTGGCGACTCCCGTTTCTTTTTTCAAAACCCAAGTCAACCCCGTTTTCCATAAAAAAAATGGTGTCAACAGCTTGGCGACTCCACTGGGGACACCGATAAGAGGGTCAAGCCACGTGGTGATTACTTTTTGTCTTTTGTCAAAAATTGAAAATTCGGTTTAAAATTACGATCCTTTCATCGCATTTTATCTGTCTTTATCATAATCATCATCATTGGGGTTTATAATTGTTCTGTTTGTTTAAATTTTGGTATCTTTCCGCATTGCATTACATGACCGTTGGTCACACCTTTTTAAGTGGGAGTGAGAAGCTACGCCTTCGTGAGGTTTTCACCTCCGCATGGGATAGTGAATCGCTTTCGGGATATATCCGTACCTATGTCTTCGTGAGATTTTCATCTCCGCATGGCCATAGGGAAATGTATCCCCCTGAATCGAACTCGGTCCGTATGAGCCTATAATGGGTGAGGATCGAGGAATCTGCTGGTTCAGGTACCCTACTTTAGAACCAAACCACATGTAATGAGCCATAGGAACTGACCTAGGTAGAGCTACTCCAAATTTTAGTGCTTACCTAAATGAATGTTGTATTTATTGTCGCTTATTTTAAATCTTATTCTGTGTTTAATGCTAATTTACTTTGTTTGTGATTGCATGGCATCTTCATTCTAAAAGAGGTGTTGATTTACGTTCAGTTTCTTGGTAGAAAGCTTATCATGGAAAAGGGGTTTTTGATAAAGTAGAGGATAATGCGGCTGTACGAATATGGGCTGAAACGACACAACGAGAGAAAGGCGATAGTCTTACCGAAGGGTACGTGTCAGAATTGTGGGATTTTTCCCGTATCAGTGTAATCCAGAATGACCTTCGAGAAATGAAAGAAGTCTGGGATCAATGGGATGTCGAGGCCAAGCAGCTGTTCTATTGTAACTACGGTGACCTACCTTATCTGCTTAGTGTCAAAGTGGACAAGTATTTATTCTGAGCCCTTGCTCAGTTTTGGAATCCTGCCTACAGTTGTTTCACTTTTGGGAAAGTAGATTTGACGCCTACTGTGGAGGAGTATACGACCTTGCTTCGGTGCCCAAAGATTCAAGTCGACAAGGCTTATTCCAGAGCTGCTTGTGTCCCTCCGTTGTTAAAGAAATTAATGAACATCACTGGGATGAGCGAGCAGTGGGTCGCTGCCCGGATCCAATAGAAGGGCGACAGTAAATGTGTTCCTTGGAAAAGTTTGCGAGATTTGGTGCTTGTACATCCTGACTTAAAGAAAAGGGTCGATGTCTTCGCTTTAGGTAACTATGGACTAGTGGTTTTCCCCAAAGCTTTAGGACACATAGACGAGGCTGTATCTGATTTATTTGATCGGCTTAGTAAAGGGGTTACACCAGTTCCGGCAATACTCGCTGAAACTTTTAGATCCTTGAATGCGTGTCGAAAAGCAGGGGAGGGAAGGTTTATTGGATGCGCGCAGCTCTTATTGGCATGGTTCCATAGCCACTTCTGGAAAGTCGAAAAGGTCTCTTATCGGGTATTCTCTGATAGCTACTCCCCTCTAGGAGAATTGGTGGCCACGCCAAGACGGGATGATATTTCAGAAGAAAAATGGATAGAGATACTCCAGAATCTCCAGGATGAAGATATTGAATGGAGGGCTCCTTGGTTAATTCCTGATGAGATATTGTACCGATGTGGAGATTTTGACTGGGTTCCGCTGCTCTGGATATGGGGAGCTATCGGATATGCTCCTCTACTCGTATCAAGACAGTATAGATCACGACAATTCATACCAGTAACACAGGGTTGGCCTATTGTGATTTTTCCTATAGGGAGGACAATTATAAGAAGAAGGTTCGAGAAATATCTAGTGCCTGGAACCAGACTCGTCGAATGAAGATCTTAGCCGTGGGTCCGACAATTACCCCCGAGTATAGTCAGTGGCGTGATCAAAGGATCAACGACAACATCCCGGCGTCAAATCCAGAAACTGCTCGATCTTTAGAGGAACACTTACAAGTTTTGCCTTCTGAGATAGAAATCATCAAACAAGAATTTGAAAAAAGGAGTTTAGAATTGGGGAAGAAAATAGAACAACTAGAGGAAGAAAAAATGCAGTTAGGACTAGATGTGGACATTCAAAGATTAGAGGCCGATAAATTGAGAAAAGGAAAGAACAAAGCAGAAGAAGATTTGGACAGCCTGAAGACAGATTACAAGAAGTTGCGTAGGTCGGTAAGAGCTGTTGGCTTGGGTAAAACGCCAGAACAATGGCGACAAGAAATTCAGGAGGAAAAGACGAAAGCTAATCAATGGGAAAAGAAATTTCAGGATACTCGGGCTCGAGAAGTCGCCTTGGGAAAGAGTCTACTAGTTTGCCAAGACGAGAAGACGGAGTTGAAGGTCCGGATAACTGAACTAGAAAGATCGCTTCACCAGTACTGTAATCGTAATGCTACGGTTGAATTAAGGGCGAGCTTAGACAAAATTGAAGAATTAAAAGGACAAATAGGAGGGCTAGAGAATGCATTGCAAAATAGTGAAATCCGGATAGAGCTTCTGGAAGAAAATAATGAGCAGTGGCAAAGACAATTCCGTCGGTCTCAAGAGCAGATTAGAGAAAGAGATTATATTATGGGAGAGGCGGTGGCTCAAGTGCGCGAAGTAGCTGATCATCTGCAAACTCTAGCGGTTCAGGCTGATCTATTAAGTTTGAAGTATGAGTCAGAGTCGGACAGGGGCCGAGAAATAGCTTGGCTTCTTAGAAAGGTTAAGGCTTTGAATGTAAGGGCAAAGCCATATATGTAGTCTATTTTATGTAAAGAAACTCTTTATCTAGTAAAGTTTTCTAATGAAGTTGAATTAGAATCAGTGCCTCTTTTTCTTTGCATTCTTTTCATGCATTGCATCACATCATATGCATTAATGACCATTAAAAAAAAAACCTAATCGAATAAAATCATTTCAGTTAACCTGGAAAACCAACAAAGTTACGGCACCCTAGCTAAGACAAAAATTATGGACCAAAGGTTGGAGAAGCTAGAGCGACTTCAAAAAGAAATGCAAGACCAGTTGCAGGCGCAAATGAAAGAGCAAATAGAAAAGATTCAGCGTGACATGGTGCAAAAGATGGAGGAGTCCCAAAATGATCTGGTGGCTAAGATGACGCAATTATTGAAGGAGTAGATAAGGGTAAAGGTCCTGTGATTGTTAGTGAAGAAGAAAACAATGGTGAACCACTTTATCCTCCAGGTTTCACGCCTCCGCATGCGCAAGTACAGACTGAGTTGCATCCGCGGAGACCCTCTGTGTCGGTTAGGCCCCAGCAGTTCCAAGGCGATGCTTCAATCCCAATGAATTTTCAACCCGGAGCGGGCTTTAATCCCGGTGATAGCCCGAATAATATTGCTGTCCCAGATCTTGATGAGATGGTTGAAAAGGACAAGGCGAAGGAGGAATTTCCAAAACAATTTGAGGAGAAATGGAAATGGATAGAAGAGAAGTTTAGGGCAATAGAAAGCATCGAAAGCTATGGAATAGATGCAAAGGATTGAGCTTGGTTCCGGACTTGGTGCTCCCTTACAAATTTAAGATGCCGGAATTCGAGAAATACAACGGGACTAGTTGCCCAAGATCCCATATTACTATGTTTTGTAGAAGAATGACGGGGTATATTAATAATGATCAATTATTAATACATTGCTTTCAGGAAAGTCTTACGGAGCGGCGTCAAAGTGGTACAATCAGCTGAGCCGAGCTAAAATTGCTACTTGGAGGGATTTAGCACAGGCTTTCCTGAGACAATACAATCATGTCTCAGAAATGATGCCTGACAGGATAACTCTGCAAAATTTAGAGAAGAAATCGAACGAAAGCTTCAGACAATATGCGCAGAGGTGGCGAGAGGTGGCGGTTCAGGTGCAACCACCGCTTTTGGAAAAAGAGATGACGGCGCTTTTTATTAATACTTTGAAAGCCCCGTTCATCACTCACATGTTGGGAAGCGCTTCAAAAAATTTCTCGGATATAATCATGAATGGTGAAATGATTGAGCATGCCATTAAAAGTGGAAAAATAGATGGAGGAGAAAATAATAGGAGGGCACCCCCGAGGAAAAGAGAAAATGAAGTGAATAATGTGAATGCTTATGGTAGGTCAATTACCGTGAATCAAACAAAGAAAGTGGTTGCTAATCAACAGGGATCATCAAGACAAGAGTCGGGAGCTAGGCAAACTACTGAAAAGCCCCAATTCACGCCAATCCCGATGTCATACAAGGAGTTGTATCAGACTTTATTCGATGCACATGTTGTTGCTCCTCGTTACTTGAGTCCTCTACAACCCCCGTATTCAAAATGGTATGATACGAACGCGCAATGTGATTATCATGCGGGAATTTCTGGGCACTCGATAGAAAATTGTACTGCCTTCAAGAAGGTAGTAGAAGGACTTATCAAATTAGGTGTTGTCAAACTTGACGACTCATCTAACGCAAAGAATCCATTACCTAATCACACAGATAAGGGGGTGAATATGGTTAGCGAAGGTACGGGAGAAGAAGTCAAGACTGACATTGCTGAAGTAAAAACTCCATTGAAACGGGTCTGGAAAGAAATGGCAAAAAGAGGGTTGGTTATTTCAGATTCTGAGGAAGGGCATGAGATGGGAAATTATTGTGAATTTCACCATAAAACAGGGTATGAAATCCAAGAATGTGAAGGATTCAAGGCTTTGGTTCAAATCATGATGATAACAAGGAGATGAGGTTTTATGAAGATGCGAAAGAAAGAGGAGCATATGCGCGACAGAGTTGGGAACAAAGGCTCAAAAATAAATCATCCTGTGTCATTATCTCACCCCTAAGGGTAATGAGTTAGGGCTCAGGTAACACCGAAAATTGTAATCCAGAAACCATCAAATTTCTCTTATAGGGATAACAAAATGGTGCCGTGGAATTACGGGTGTAATGTGACCATTTTGGGAAAAGAAGCAGAAAGAAATCAGGAAATAGGTTCTTACACGCGCAATGGAAAAAGATAGACGCTCAAGCAGAGTCGTCCAGGAAGAGAATGGAAGAAAGAACAGAGGAAAGGGAAAGCAGTAGAAGTTGAGCCATTGGTAAATGAACAAAAAGAAGAGGAGACAAAGGAGTTTGAAGTTCTGAAACACAGTGAATACAGTGTTGTGAGCAATGCACAAACAGACAGCCTTTATTTCTGTATTAGCTTTACTCCTAAACTCAGAAGTACATCGGAATGCACTTTAAAGGTGCTAACGAAATATGTGGTGACATATTTCGGTAACAAGCTGGATCGGTTATCCAATATTGGTGCTGACAATTTATCTCTTCAGATGATGATACCATCCAGAAGAAGAGGTTCTACTAAGCCCTGCATGTTACTGTCCGATGCAAAGGGTACACACTCCCGGGGGCCTTGGTTGATAATGGATCTGCACTAAATGTATTGGCCTTTGTCCACTCTTAGTCGATTACCAATAGACAGTTCGTACATGAAAGCATGCCAGAGCATAGTAAGGGCATTTGATGGAACAAAAAGGAGGTTATGGGAGAATTGAGGTACCATTAAGGATTGCCCGTCGCTTATGAGGTGGATTTCTTGGTTAATGGATATTAAACTTCCTACAACTGTCTATTGGGAGACCGGGATACACTCAGCAGGGCAGTACCTTCATCATTACATCAGAAGGTGAAGTTGGTATCGGAGGATCGGTTGTAACAATAGATGCAGAGGAGGATATTATCGCAATGATGACTAGCGATGCCTTATGTGGACATCAACGATGAGGCACTAGAATGTTCTTTTCGGTCGTTGAATTTGTGAACGC
>NC_053449.1:54761299-54895843 GCF_007990345.1 Gossypium hirsutum | reverse complement strand
TAGTTTTGGAGAAAATTTATGGATCTAAATTTTGAATTTTCTAACTCAAGTTATAATTAATTTAGTGATTGCTGCGCAGATGGACAGTTTTTTGTGAATAGTGAAATAAATTATTTTTATTTGTTTAAGTAATCGAAAAATTTTTAATGTTCCCAGTTTGGACCCGAACCGTTTCTATTGCATGTTTTAGGGTCTCGAGAATCCTTTTTAGGGATATATTGAATGAACGTGAGAGAATTAATTTTAAAGGTGAAATTTTTATGCTCCGAATTAGTAAGTTAAGTTAGGTAACGCCTCGTGCTCGATTCTGGCAACGGTCTTGGGTAAGGGGTGTTACTCTTAATGTATGAATCTGATTTACGGTGAGAAATTAAAGTGTTATTAATATCATATTTTTATTTATATACTGCATAAATCGCTACTCGCTAACGTTTTTAATTGTTATTTTTTTCAAATTATTCAAAATGACTCAATAATTATTTTATTTTTTTATATATCCCAATTTATTTAATTATCTTATCATTAGATTTTTTTTAAATGATCATTTTAACTTAATTATAAAAGATATAATAGTTGAATATTTTTCCAGAAAATTTAGTTAAAAATTTCATAGAAAATTTAATTTAAACAATTTTGTTTATCCTTAAAAATATAGTTTAATGTTAAAATTTCAAAAATATAATAAAATATAAATATAATATAAAATTAAATATAATATTCATAAAGATAAATATTATTTATCTTAATATCTAAATTTCTTATCAATAGAATTTTTTAAAATTATTATTATTTAATTTTTTAAAATTTTATTTTAATTATTTAATTATATTTAAAATTATCATAACATATGTATTACTTAACTTAAATTTAAATTTAAATTTATGATAACTAGAGATAGAGATAGAGATATAGATTTATTAATTTAAAAAAATTAAAAAAAGTCTATATAAATGTCCATAACTATCATGTGAAATTATTTTAAAAAATAATATTTTAATCTTTATTCTATTTTTAACATTTTTTTTTATTTTATGTCCTTATTCTTATTTTTTTATGTGTCATCAAATTTTTTAATCTTTTTAAATATTAAAATAATATATGCAATCAGCTCATTTAAGACAAAAACTAATCATACATGTACCTATGTTGAAACCTCCAGCGCCCAGACATCTTCATCCAAGAGTTCCACCAAACTAAATTTAATAAATCTCTCGATCCAAATTCCTCTATCAAAATTTAATTCAGCACGCTTCCACTTCATCATACCTAACCATAAATATGGATTAAGTTAAATTTTCAAACTTTAATCCGTACATTTTTATTTTTAAGAATTTAATTTTCCTTCTTTTTAAATTTTAAAATTCAGGTCTAATTATTAACATTGTTGATCCTTTTTTGTTAAATTTGTTGGTGTGATTTTTTAAAATAAAAATAAAAAACCTCAACTGATAGTTATATAACTAAAAAAATAACTTTGTAATCCAAAATTCAACAAAATAATTTCAACAATTTTAACAGTTGAATTGTAATTTTAAAATTTAAAAGTATAAAAATTAAATTATTTAAAATAAAAATAAAAAATTAAATTTCAAATTTCAAATTAAGTAGAATTGTAGAAGTAGAGGGAAGAACGCAAGAAAGGTGGGGAGCAAAAAAGGTTTAATTGTATCTCAATCCTTATATTCTTCGCACATTTTAAAATTAAATTTTTTATTTTATTTTTTAATTCCAAAATTTTAAGACTGAACCGGAATGTTTGCTCAAAAGTTTATGTAAAATCACCTAGAACTGATGTAAATAAAAAAGGTTTAATGTACACTTTAGTCCTTAAAATATATCATTTTTCTCTTTTTAGTTTTTAAATTGTTTTTTAGCTCATCTCAATCTCTAATATTATCAAGTATTCTTAGTTTAGTCAATTCCACGTTAAAAACTAATGGCAAGGATATCCAACCAATTATATGCTATCACATATCTCACGATTATGTCATCATCCGAAAAACTTTTAAAAAGTTGTTTAAAACGAAAAGATTTAAAAAAATATTAAATTTATTAAAGGTAGAAAAATTATTAAAATTTACTATAAAGTGTGACATTAAAAAAAAACGTCATAAGCACATAACAATACAAATAACGCTGTAAATACTTATAAGATTTTTTTCCTTAAAAACATCATTAAAACTTGTCATTATAGAATATTTTTGTTGGAATATTTTTTTTAAATAACATCAACGTTTTGATTGAAATCATTAATAATATTAATTATTTAAATTAATTAATGAAATTATAGATTAGATCTCAAATTTAAACATTATAATATCAAAAATGTAAAAATCACATATCAATTTCTAAGATTTTAAGACATTCAAGTCATAAAGATCATATAATATTTTAATAAAAAATTAACCATGCTATTTTTATGAACTAATTAATACATTAGAAAATATGAAAACAAAATTAAATCCTAAAGTATAATTTAACTATATTTTTCAATGCGAAAAAAAAGTATTGACACGTAGCAAAAAGATAGATTACCCACCTATCAAGAAAAGTAGTCATTTATGACCATTCATTTTTGCTTTCGTCTCTGCCTGTTTTTCACGTCTTATAAATATAAAACGTTTTGCTATACCTTTGAAATCATTTTTCATGCATTTTCTAAAGCAAAGTTTTATACATAAAATATATAATTACACGTTAAAGTCACACACTTTCATAAATTTTTTTATATTAATATTTTAATAAATTGACCATTATATTTTATACTTCATTCGTATATAAATATGTTAAGTTTTGAATAAATTAAAAATATCTACTTATTTGATTTCAAAAAAAAAACTTCAGTCGTTAAATATATATTAATAGAAACAATATTTTAGATCGTTATGTTAGAGATATCGGATCGATTAAAAAATTTATATGTATAACAAGTACATCCATATTGATAAATTCAATGATTGAATTGATAAAATATTTAAGTTTTACACTAGTGTAAGTGAATCTCTTCCCATATATATGTTCATTATGTCATATATATATATGTGTGTATGAGGGATCCACTTAAATTAATGTCAAAGTACAATAGCTTCACATACTTCAATAATTTTTGTGTGACTATAACTTTAACAAATCTAATAGTTGAATTTGTCAATATAATTATACTTGTTATGCATATAAATATTTAAATCAATCCTATTTCTCTAACATATCAATCTAAAGCACTAATATGTAGGATAAGCAATATTTAGTCTTTGTGTAACATCCCTAGCACCCCCTAAGATGATAATAGTGTTATCTTGGAACTTGCACGTGTTAGAATTTTGAACTAATTAAAATAGGAAGTATGAGTAACAGTTGAGAAGGTAGTTGGATACTATAGGGAATTAAAAAATATAACGACCCGGAAGGCGGTGGGGTCAGTGGCTTCTAACCTTTGATTCTGTGAACCAGACCCGTTAATAATTAATAAAAAAATATTTACAGAGATAATTTTTAAGCTAATTGAATTTTGAATGGGAAATTTCATTTACGTGGTGCTTAAATTAAGTATAGGGATTAAATTGCATAAGAGGAAAAAGTGTAATTCATAAAAGGATTATAATTTGAAATAAATAAGAAAGAACTTAAGTGGAAATTAACCATTATTGTTTTATGGCCTCTCCACACAGCTGTGTGTCATTATTATTTTAGGTGCAGGTTCACACGGCCTGCGACACGACCGTGTGTCCTAAGTTAGCATGTGACATGGTTTGGCACATGGCCGTGTGACCCAACCTTGAATGCACACATGGTTTTGAACACGGTCTGCGACATGGTCGTATGCTTTTATTTTGAATACCTACACAGGCTTGGACACGATCGTGTGTCTAAACTTCAAATGTCCATATGATTTAGACTATGTCACACGACTGTGTGACCCTGATTTTATAAAATTTCAAGTTTTTTTTTCAAAAATTTCCATTTTGTTTCAAAAGGACCCTGGATTGTTCGTTTCAAAAGGACCCAGGATTGTTCTCAAATTGTTTTTAGGGCCTCGTAAGCTCAATTTAAGGTTAGTAAGTGTATCGTTACCATGATTAGATTCTATTATTGAATGTTAACATTTAATTTGTATACTTGTTTATGTTATGAAGTTAAATGTTTAAATTGTTGGAAATTGTACGAAAATTATTTATAACACCCTATTAATTAGGCCCGGCAATCAGACTGGGTCAGGGGTGTTACAGTTAGTGGTATCAGAGCTATAGGTTTACCGAATTCTCAGACTAAATCAAGCTCAAAATCGAGTCTAGAGGTACATGCCAAGTTTGGTTGAGCTTGAGTCAGGATTTGGATGTTGATTATAATTGTTTCTATTTTATAGTTAAAAAATGTCCAAAAAATTGGATAATGAAGTTGATCAAGAGGTCCATATGACTGAAAATCCCACTGAAAATATAAATAGAGCTGAATCGGTGGCACCGAGCGCTCATTCAGCTGGTGCTCAACAAACTGAAGTTGACAGAGGCAACAACAATGGTCAAAGGGATTTGTATTTTCTTGGCACAATAACAGAGGCTCTTCAAAGAGTGTCAGGAGTTACTCCTATTGTGGTATCAACTCCTGTAGTCTAACGGGCTTCGATTAAGGAATTACGAAGGTATGGGTGAGACTAAATTCATGGGGTTAAAGGAAGTTGATCCATCAACAACTGAAGTATGGTTAGAATCGACTGAAAGTACCTTGTTTCAACTCGAGTGCATCCCACCCAAGAATGTTTAATTTGTGTCATTTTTCTTCTGCAATGAGAAGCATATACGTGGTGGCAAACGGTAACACACCACATACCTGTTGACTGAGCCGACTGGAGTTCTTTCAGAGGGAATTTCAAAAGAAATATGCCGGGGAATTATAACTCAAAGACAGGAAACAAGATTTTTTACTCTAAAAACATAGTGAAATGTTTATGGCTAACTACGAAAGGGAATTCAACAACTCAGTAAATATGCTACAGAATTTGTGCCTTCTGAAGCTGAAAGTTGCAAACGGTTTTTGTGTGGCTTACGCGATGAACTCAAAGTACAACTAGTATTGCGTCGAGTTTTGGAATGTTTTGATTTAGTTGAGCGAGCAAAAATAGTTGAACAAGCTTTGGGCCTTGATAAAAATACTGAAACTGCACGAGCTTCTAGGAAACGAACGTTAACCATTAGTTCGCATCCGCAATCAAAACGACCTAGGGACTCGCATGGGAGTTAGAGATCGATTCCAAAGTTTGATAGATTTGACAGAAATTGAGATTGACAACCAACAGTGTCTGTAGGTAGTGTAAAAGGGTAAACCAAAACTTTTGAATCACGAAATTGTGAACACTGCGAAAAAACACATTAGGGAAAATGCTGGAAACTATCTAACGCCTATTTCAGATGCAGCTCACAGGAACATTTTGCTCCTGAATGTCCAAAAAAGATAGTATTGCATCAGCTGACACTCAAAATTCTAGACTTGCGACCAGGGGTTGTGGTATTAGTCTGGGTGGTTCTATTTCTAGAAGTGGTGCATGAATTGGTAGTGTTGTGGTTACTCATTAGTATGTGGCTAGAGCACCAGGTCGAATGTACATCGTATGGACTCAAGAAGAGGGTGACGCTATTAATGTTGTAGCAGGTATATTTTCCTTTGTTCTCACTCTTATATTAATGCTAATTTGATCAAATTTGGGAGTCTAAATATGTGTGGTAAGTAATAAAGCATGATTATTATTTTTATTTCGTTAAGTGAACTATACGGGCGAATGTGATTTATATGATTGGGTTGCTATTTACTGCTTGAGTTTAAAATTTATCTTATTTTATTTTTCTTTTGAGTTAATGTAATTTGTGCAAATTTTAAAACAAGAAACTGTTCTGAATTGTGTTTTATCCGGTAATACCTCGTAACCCAAATCTGGCGACGGATACGAGTTCGGGGTGTTACACTCCCCCTTCGCTGAAATTGCAGAGAAAAAACATTACCACTTCAGTCACTAGGAGATTCATGACAAAAACGAAGAGAAACACTTACCGAAACTAAGTGAGCACTAACCGCGTGTGAAAACGAAGAAAAATAAATGGATTAGGGAAAATCAAGAAGAAGAAAAAGAAGAGAAAGAAGGAAAAACTTAGATAATTTTGGCAAGAAGAGAGGGAGAAGAATAGACGGTAGAATTCTTTTGTAAAAGAGAGTCAAAATTCGATTATGGGAAAAAAATAAAATAAAATCCCGATAACCCCTAAAATCCCTTAATCTTCTCCCTTAATTCCCACTACACATCCACTACTCAGAATCCCCCTATTACACAACTCTATCCCGAAATCTGAGCAAAAAAAATAATACCCTTGCCTGCTTGGGGATTCAAATGCAAGACCTCCACCATAATAACACATCATTTAACCACCAGACCAACAAGCCTATTCTAATATAATTTACCAACAATCAAATAAAAGCCTACTGAACAAGAGTAAGGCTTAATTCATTCAAAATACCCAAATTTACCCAAATGAGGGCTTGAACTTGGGACCTCCCAAACACTCCCAGAACACATAACTATTAAAGCTAATAGATATTTGTGTTATATTTTCACAATAACGAAATTAGAAATTTTGGGGCGTCACATAAGGTCTTAACCTTATTTGTTTCAAAAATTTCTAATTTACTTCTAATAAAAATGTAAGAGTCAAATTATATAAATGTGTAAAGGTTGAGGGCTAAACTTTTTATTATACCTTATATATAAACACCAAATTTTGATGTAGGGATTCTTTCACTCACTTATTTAATGTACGGGAGTTAATATGCGCATTTTTTAAATAAAAATTTAAAATGCAATCTAATTTATAATATAAAAAGTTTATGGTATTTTTACCTTCCAAAATGATTACACTTGATATTGCTCTAAATTACATTTTCAAATGATGAAATCTAGAATTTTTTAATAAGATTGAGTTTAAGATATTTAGATTATAATTTTTTTTAGGGTAGAATTGTGTTTTCTACCATAAAATGGCCAAAGCTGATGGTTGTCCCATTCCAGTATCGGGAAATTTCATTATTAAATTATGTATATATATTTTTGAACTTTTGGAAAGTAAATCTCACATCTCAAAAATTAAAAAATTGTTTGAAATTTATATCCTAAATAAATTAAATTTTGTTATAAAATAAAAGAATAGAAAGTAAAGAATAAATAGAATGAGCGAGCGTATTTTATTAATCAATCAGACTATTTACAAATCTTCTCTAAAGTCTCTATTTATAAGTATAAAAAGTATAAATGAGGTAGAGATCTACTTTTAATTATTATAAGAATTTAAAGTACATCAAAACTTATCTTGATTTTGATGGACATCCACTTAATAAGATATTCATAACATTCCCCCTTGGATCTCAATTGGTAGATAATGTGCCTCATTAAAACCTTACTAAGATAAAAGCCTTGTGGGGAAAAAATCATAGTACAAGAAAAAGAGTACACATATCTATAATACACATAATATGCTGCCCTCGTTAAAAACTTTACTAAGAAAACCCAATGAGACAAATCTATAGTCGTTGTTACTATTATCAATATTGCATTTTATTTTATTATTTTCATTAAAAGAATATATTAAATGAAGCATGGATAGCCTATATATAGATTGTAGCACATTAAGCATTTATACGTACATTGGAAACCATCCATGCTTCATTATTTGATTAATATATTCTTTTAATTAAAAATATAAAATAAAAAGCAATATTGATGGTAGTAACAATGACTATGGAGTAATATAATTAGGGAAGACGTAAAGGGAGATAGAGAATTTGAGTTTAGGGTTTAGTGTCTAAAGTTTAGAGTTTATATTTGAATTTATATTCCGTCATATCTATTGTCTCAAGTTATTAACAACATTTTTTTTTATCCTGCTCTGACAATTAAAACATGTCCAAATTAAAAAATTGCCATATAACCATCCATGTTTCATTATTAGATTAACATAAACAAAATTATTTATTTTATCCATGTTTCATATGACCATCCAAATTAAAACAAGTCCAAATTGAAAAATTGCCAGAGCAGGATAAAAAAGAAAAAAAAACTTTTCTCTAACAAAATCTTAAGGCCCAATATTTAATTTTAAAGCCCGTTTTAGTTTATTTATTATTGTTGTTTTCCATAATAAATGAGACAAAAAGAAAAGTAAATCATTTGCAAGTTGTTTAGGCCAACTTGTAGTTGTGATTTTTAAAGGCCACTTTAATTATTGATTTGTGGGTTTGTAGTTAAGTCCCGCTTAGGCTGTGTTAAATGCAACCACCAAATTGTGTTAACTAATAAATCTGATAGGTTAGGATATTGTTATATATTTTAAAAAATCTTACAATTATTCTCTACAAATCTCTCCCTTGTTTCATTCCACTCCCTGCCCTACTTCTCCCATTTTTTTTTCGTTTGACACTTTTGTTTATTGATTATTTTTTCTCTCTTATCGTCCTCTCCCTCTGTTTTCTTTTCTTCTTACGACATTTCCCCACAATTTCACTTAGTCTTCTTGTTAACTTTCCCTTTTGTCGTCCCTTGTTATTGGCTTGTTGTAGTTCAATTCTCAAGTTTTGTGTTGATGTTCTTCCCTAATTTTGGTGTTGGTCGTGTGGGGTTAAAGTGTTTCGATTAGGGTGTTACATCTCTAGTAAGAGTAGTAGTACTTCTTTTAGTGATGTAGTTTTATTTGTTTCTTATGGAAGGTTAGTGGTCTTTTGGTTAGTTGTTTGGTGCATGGTCTAACCGTTTTTATGATTCTATTAGGCGAAGATCATGTGACAAATATTCCTTTGACAAATTGAGGGTCTCAAAAACTAATTCTTCTTTGGGTAAGTGGTCGAATACCTTAGTTAGAGGTTGGTTGTGTAAATTTTGGCAAGAGCCAATTGCTCTATTGCGTTAAGGTCGAATTATTTAATTGTGTAAGGGTCGAGTATCTAGCTCGGTTATGGTGTTCTTGATAATTGATCAAGTTATGGATGTTGTGTGCAGAATTTTAGTTGTTGTTGTAGTGCCAACATCTCAAAAACGATCAAGTGTGTGACTTTAAACCTAAAAATCAATAAAATTGAGCGAAATAAAAAAATGGCAGTTGTCGCCACTCATGCGTGTGTCTGGTCGAGTGCCCGATTGTGTAAGCCATGCAGGCGTATGTCTAGTCATGTGGGTTACATGGGTTAGACAAGAAAGTCATGTAGGCCCATTTCGAACGATTTAGTTGGGTCGGATGTGCAAGTTAGCAAAAATCTGTAATTGGTTATGTAATTACGATAGGTATTGTAACACCCCTTACCCCAGACCGTTGCCGGAGTCGAGCATGAGGCGTTACTTGACTTAACTTAAAAGTTCGGGGCATAAAATTTTACTTTTGAAATTAATTTCACTATTCACAACAAAGCTGTCCACCTGCGCACCAGTTACTAAATTAATTATAACTCGAGCTACGAAACTCTAAATTTATATCTGTAAATTTTCCCTGAAACTAGACTCATATATCTTTTTATAATAAATTTTTAGAATTTTTGGTTCAGCCAATTAGTACAGTTTATTAGTTAAAGTCTCCCCTATTTCACTGATCGACTATCCTGACCTCTCATCACTAAAATTTAATTATCTCATTGTACAACCTTCATATGGTGTTCTCACTTTTTCTACAGAAAATAAAGTCAATAAGAAATCTAGACATATAAATTACAACTCATAACTATTTTTTTTACAATTTTTAATGATTTTCTAAATTCAGAACAGGGGATTCCGAAAACCACTTTGACCTTGTCTAACTAAAATGCAAATATCTCAGAATACATAATTCCTTTGTCTACGCTGTTATTTTTCTATGAAAATAGACTCCATAAGTTTTAATTCTATATCTCATCCACTCTCTAATTCATTTTCTACTATCCTTGGTGATTTTTCAAAATCACATCACTACTGCTATCTTAAAACTGATTCACTACCAATTTTTACTTTTTCATGATTTCTATGCATAATTTATCACCTAGACATTTATAACAACAAACACCTTCATACTTAGCCATTTTAATAACTATTCATCATCAAATATTTACATATCATCTTTTGGTCATAATTTAAGAATATACAATCGAAATGACCAAGTCCCTATACATGCCATAGCTCAAAATATTTATCGTCTTAAAATACCAAGTTGTGGTGGTTGATAGTGTGAACGCTCTTCGACGTCTTCAAGATCCCGACTATGCTTGATAATACTATATGAAAGAAAAATAAATAAAAGAAGTAAGTATAAAGCTTAGTAAGTTTACAAGTAAATAAATAACAACATTTAACACAAATAATGATATGCAAGTATCATGTTCTTAAGTTTCCTCTTTACTTACTCTCATTTACTTGTTTATTTACTTACCTATTTAGATAGCTTAAGATTACAACTTACTCTTCTCTTGCTGAAATATTGGTTCTCACTGATATCATAACATATTCTTAACTCTTATAACTCACCTGAAGTTGCTAATTATACTTTTACTTGAACTTCCATAAAACATAATCTATTTTCTAGCCCTTTGAGCCACATTGGAATAATAAAGATACTTGGGTCTCATGTCTGATAATACATGCCAAAGCTATGTCCCAGACATAGTCTTACATGGGATGTTTTCTATACTGTCAATGCCATATCTCAGATATGGTCTTACATGGGAGTTCTCATATCGGTGCCCATGCCATGTCCTAGACATGGTCTTACGGGGGACCTCTCATCTCGGTGCCAACGCCATGTCCCAGACATGGTCTTACATGGGACCTTTCATAGTCTCAATGATGCCAATGCCATGTCCCAGACATGGTCTTACATGTGATCTCTTTACCCAAATGTCATGACATTTGTATCCACTACATTCCTAATGTTTCAACAGGACTTTTTAACACTGATTCTTTATCATCTTATACTTGAGTCAACATTAAATAATTTCATGAAATAAATACATAATTGCTGGAAAATAGCAGCATTAATAATAATTATTGAAATATTGCATTTATTTACCGTAAACTTACCTCGGTACAAAAATGTGATCAAATATAACATTTTAGTCCTCAATCTTTTTCTTTCCCCAATCTAGCTCCGGATTCATTCTTCTTGATTATGAGCTTGAGAATGTGAAGAAACCCTAGCTATGGCTTCCTTCAAGTTTTGGCAGCAAGCAAGGATGATGAATACAATTTTTACATCTTTTTCCCTTTTAATTCTATTTATTTACTAAATGACTAAAATGCTCTTACTTAAAAAAAATCTTATTTCACTTATCTCATGTCCATTGTTTTCCATCACTAACTAATGGTCTAATTACCATATAAATACCCCTAATTTATAATTCCATAACAATTAGGTACCTTTAACATATAAAACTCAACTTTTTTACTTTTTACAATTTAGTCCTTTTGACTAAATTGAGTGCCCAAACGTCGAAATTTTTGAATGAAATTTTCACGAAATCATTCCGTGAAATTGTAGGCCACAAAAATATAGTAAAAATAAATTTTTCCTCATCGGATTTATGGTCCCGAAATCACTGTTCTGACTAGGCTCAAAATCAGGATGTTACAGGTGTCTAATAAAGTTAATTCGTTATGCATGGTGTTAGATGCAAACATTTGATGAGTATAATACAAATATGAAAATTAGACAAATGTTTAGAATAATACAATGATACAATAATACATCTAAATTATTTATCAAAATAATACAATGGTAGAAGGTAGTGGATGGATGAATTTTAAGTTGCTAAAAATGTTTAGAATTCAAATATGAAAATTAAACAAATAAACAATTAGAATGAATAAAAATAAAATATGTTTGTAAAGAAAAATACTAATACAAGAAGAAATCCCTTAAATGTAGTTAAAAAATGTGAGTATAATTCTTGTTCTTAAGAAACTTAAAAGGAGGAAAGAAATGATTATGTGAATTTAATAGTTTTATAGGAGTTGTGCATAGATCAAATTTATAAAAAAAATTAATTTGGGCTTCAAAATAAACTTTTTAATTGGGTTATTAACATATTAGACAAAAAATAAAACAATTAAGTCTTTATGTGATTCGAATGAACTTTAAATAGGTTTGGTTTTCAATTTATGTGTGTGTGGGCCACCATCTTCACAACTTAGGCTATTGCAAAGTTATTAACATATTCCATTTATGTACACCTCCTAGGTCTCATCCAAAAGCTCGTTGCAAATTGATTGATATTCTAGATAAACTTTGATGAATTTAAATTAAGAAATTTTAGCCCATCCACGCATGTATCAATACATTTGGAATAGTGTTCTAAGAATTCTAATACTAAATCCTCAAATCAAATGACGATTCAGGAAAAAGAAACTATTGTTAAACAAGAGGTGACACTAATAAGGCTACTAATTTATTATTTCTATGTCGGCAAAACAAGGAACTAGCAATCTTCCAAGGCGCAACCTTCCGAGGCCATGTAGCCCCTACCTCACTAATACCAAAAATGACTGGTTAGCAGGCTTATTAATCTCCCTTAACTCAAAAACAAAGCAGAAGCAAACTCGAAAAGACTAAGGAACTTGTATTGAATAGAAAAGCCAAAAGAGAATAATAGCACACCAAGTGTTTGAGTAAATACTCTCAAAAAAGTATTTTATTACTTTGAAGGATCATAACTGAATAATTACAAATGAGGGAAATGCTTCTATTTATAGTTAAGCTCTCTCAAATTCAATGGTACAAATCAAATTACACCAATGACTGAGATTAGTGCCTATCAACAAGACGATAGTTCTAAGGGATTCAAACTCTATACATTCTTATCTTTTAGGATTTACAATAATTACCCTAATAGCTCTAGTTTTACTAAAGTGATTCATTGCGTCACCAAAGCTTCAAGTAAATGTGCTTCTCCTTATGTTCCACGAATCAGATCATTTCAAGTGAGTTGAATGAGTCTCATTTAATCAATTGACCTCCATAAAACGTTCTATGCGCATTCATCGTGCTTTGATCTGCGACCCGTAACATTTGTAACACATTCGAAAATTAAAAGAAAAAAACCTAAACTATTTTTCTCTTTTAACTATTTTAACCTTGAATAATTATTTTATATAATTGTTTTACCATTTTATCTTCAAGCCTAAGCTAATAATTTTTTTATCATAAACCCTAAGGAATTATAAGTTATAACTTTTTTTTATATTTATAATATGTTGTGTTTTTGTTATTTATTTGATAAAAATATGAATCATAAAATGGACAAACATAATATTAAAAATATATTCTTTATATTTATTTCTAGTAATTGGCTTAATTAATTTTTATTAAAACCTATAGAATAATCAATACTTTTATCTTGTTCATTTGTGGATTCCTTAATTAAGTGGACTTATTTGAAAACAAACAAGGCTGAGGGCTGATTCAACTGGCAAAGGATATAACATTTCTTTTTTGTTAGTTTGAAGTACAAACCACACACAAGCTTACTAATTATAAACTTCCTCTTTTGTTGACATACTAACAAATTGAGTCGATCACTCAATGTAAAATAAGTTAGAGAGAATCACGATGTATTTTTTTTGAATAATTTTATTATAAGTTTTGATTTTATTTTCTCTTTTTTTCACAGTGCTTAAAACTATTTATAGCTCCTCCTCAACCTATAAATAGGAGGATAATCGTTTCAATGCACTCGAACCTACGTCCTCCTATATTGGCAACAATATCCATATCAATAGAACTAAGACTCAATCAGCCACGATGTAAACTTTTAAATTAAAATATTTAGGGAGTCAATTTAAACATTGGAATTTATTTCCCCATATTAATCTATTTTACATGTTTATTTAGTTAATTTAACCTTTCAAATTCGTCTTTCCAAATTAATATGATGTACATATAATGTTTGTTTTCTTCGAATAAAGTAACGTAACTTTGTCTAGAAAAGTTATAGTAATCATTAAGTAAAAGGTTAAATATAAAAGTGGTATTTGAATTTGTCCATTTCTCTCAAATTAGTGCTTAAGGTTTTTTTTGTCCTAAATTGGTACCTGAACTTTTTTCTGCCGACTATATTGATACTCGAGTCTAACACCGTTAGCTTTAGGACAGGTGACAGTATCAGACAATGACACATGTCATTAGTGACATCATGATGATGTCATTATTTTCCTTTTCTTGTTTCTCTATTTCCATCTCTATTTTTTATGCACCCTTCCATTTTCCCTTTCACGTTCCCTCCCCCCTTTTCTTCCTAACTTCTCTTTCCTCCATTTTCTCTTTTTCTTGCCTCATAGCCACTATTGTCGTCGTTATTGATATGAACCGCCACCCTTCGGTATGAGCAGCCTCTCTCAAACTTTCATCCATGTCAAGAGGATAATATCATATAAGGATTCTGGCATTATTTTGGGGAGCTTTTCCCTTCTTCCCTTTTTGGACTGTCAATGGAGGAACCCATGGGGTTGAACATTGGTTGGAATGGATGGGTTTTTAACAAATATATTTTTTATTTTACAAATTTGGGTTAGTTCCCTTTTCATTTTCTTCCTGAACACGATGCTTCCTTTGTTATTCCGTGCGTATTGCATGGTGATTCGTCTGGTAACTTGGAGGCCATTCTTGCTAAGAAGCGAGAGGGGAGATTGGGAATTAAGGTTCAAAAATTGAAGTGCACTGTGATTTTCTTCTGTTTCAAACCCACCCCATTTGTCAGCCGAAAGAAATCCAAGCAATGAGGCACTAATTATTCAGCAAAAATAGCATATTACAACCAACCATTTTTGTTCAACAAACTTTGGGGGGTAACATAAAACAGCTTGGAACAACCAATTAATCTGCTACAAATTTGGACTTTTATGCTCATTTTGATCTTAAATCCGATTGAAAATAAAGATGCAGACATGAAGATAAAACGCACAAAACGTAAGATTATAAAGAAAAGCATGGTATTCCCTTTGCCTCAAATGACTTGCCTTTTAAGCCCCCTTTCAAATTAATACAAAAATTTGCAGCTAAAAAACGGCAATAGCAAAGCAATAAGTTTTCAGGGAAATTTTTTAGATACAAAATTTCTTGCAATGAATCAGTTAAACTTAATCAGTTCCTAATTCCTCTTTTTTTTTTCATTTTTTCATTGGTGATGCAGAATCTATCTCCAATAGCCACAACGATGCAAGTTTCGATGACACCGTCTCTAATTTTTGGCCAAGCCTCGCCATTTTACGGATTCATTTTCTGTGCCATGTTCACTTTAACTCTCTCCTTAATCGCCTGTACAAAATTCTGCCACTGTGTAACCACCGTAGATAGCGGCGATGATCTCCCTACAGGCTACAACTCTCTATCGAACAAAATTTGGGTTCACTAGAATCAACAAAATCTGGGTAGGAAAAAGAATAAGAAGAAAAGAAAAAGGGAAGAAACAGAGGGAAAATGAAAAAAGAAAAGAAGACGACGACGGTGATCGCTCATACCGAAGAGTGGCAATTCATATCAACGACGACGACGGCAGTGGAGATGACACAAGAAAAAGAGAAAATGGGGGAAAGAGAAGACAGAAAGAAAAAATGGAAGGGTAAAAAATAGAAAAAAAATAGAAAAATGAAAGAAAAGGAAAATAATTACATCACCATGATGTCACTAATGACAGGTGTCATTATCTGATACTGCCACCTGTTTTAGAGTTAACAGTGTTAGATTCGAATATTAATATAGTTAATGGAAAAAAAATTTAGGTACCAATTTGGAACAAAAAACTTTATATATCAATCTAAAAGAAATAGACAAGTTCAGATACTAATTTTATATTTAACTCTTAAGTAAATGAACAATATTTTTTTTATTTATTGTATAGAATTGATAAATGGGGCTATTTTACCAAAATAATCTAAAAAAATTTTATATTTACAAAAATAACTTAGGTTTAAAAATAATCACCAAAACAACTTGAAATGAACAGTAAAATAGGGTTGTGGCCTGTCAATGGCCAGTACCACCTGGTATTTTGGACCCATGATTGCTTGATAATTGTGTCAGACTTTAAAAAAATGAATTTTTTGGTTCTGGCCTGTCAATGGCCGAAACCAGTGTATTTTTTTAAAATCGTATGATACTAGTATATAGGGAAAAAAAGAAAAAAATTTTGTGGTGGCCTGCCAATGGCCGGCAACACCTTTATGTAATTTTTTTTTACATTTTGTTTGAAATTTATATCCTAAATAAATTAAATTTTGTTATAAAATAAAAAGAATAGAAAGTAAAGAATAAATAGAATGACCGAGCGTATTTTATTAATCAATCAGACTATTTATAAATCTTCTCTAAAGTCTCTATTTATAGGTATAAAAAGTATAAATGAGGTAGAGATCTACTTTTAATTATTATAAGAATTTAAAGTACATCAAAACTTATCTTGATTTTGATGGACATCCACTTGATAAGATATTCATAACATTCCCCCTTAGATCTCCATTGGTAGATAATGTGCCTCATTAAAACCTTACTAAGATAAAAGCCTTGTAGGAAAAAAAATCCTAGTGAAAGAAAAAAAATACACATATCTATAATACACATAATATACTGCCCTCGTTAAAAACTTTACTAAGAAAACCCAATGAGACAAATCTATAGTCATTGTTACTATTATCAATATTGCATTTTATTTTATTATTTTCATTAAAAGAATATATTAAATGAAGCATGGATAGCCTATATATAGATTGTAGCACATTAAGCATTTATACGTACATTGGAAACCATCCATGCTTCATTATTTGATTAATATATTCTTTTAATTAAAAATATAAAATAAAAAGCAATATTGATGGTAGTAACGATGACTATGGAGTAATATAATTAGGGAAGACGTAAAGGGAGATAGAGAATTTGAGTTTAGGGTTTAGTGTCTAAAGTTTAGAGTTTATATTTGAATTTATATTCCGTCACATCTATTGTCTCAAGTTATTAACAACATTTTTTTTATCCTGCTCCGACAATTAAAACATGTCCAAATTAAAAAATTGCCATATAACCACCCATGTTTCATTATTAGATTAACATAAATAAAATTATTTATTTTATCCATGTTTCATATGACCATCTAAATTAAAACAAGTCTAAATTGAAATTTTGTCAGAGCAGGATAAAAAAGAAAAAAAAACTTTTCTCTAACAAAATCTTAAGGCCCAATACTTAATTTTAAAGCCCGTTTTCCATAATAAATGAGACAAAAAGAAACGTAAATCATTTGCAAGTCGTTTAGGCCAACTTGTAGTTGTGATTTTTAAAGGCCACTTTAATTATTGATTTGTGGGTTTGTAGTTAAGTCCCGCTTAGTCTGTAGAATTATGGGCTCCATTTTGTGGCCCATTGAACTCTAAGGTTGGATTGTTATATATGTTTAGGGTTAATATGTAATTTGCCCCTAAATTTTTTTCAAAAGTATTTAGTTGGTACTTGAACTTTTTTTCTGTATTCAATTCGTACTTGAACTAGTATTTCGTCATCTAAGTTGATACATTGCATTAACACCTTTAGTTTATTCTGACATGACACTGATGACCAATCTTATAGTAACACATGATAACCTCTTAATATGGCACGTGGTGGATATAAATTAATTTTAAAAAGTATAATTTTTTGGACAAGTTCAAGTATCAACTAGTAATTTTGTACAAGTTTAGAGCCAAACTACATGTTAACCGTTAAAAAATTAATGTTGTTAATAACTTGGGACAATGTGTGTGACAGAATACAAATTCAAGTACCAACTTCGTACAAAAAAAGGTTCAAGTATCAACTAGGTACTCTTGGATAAGTTCAAGGGGTAAAGTACATATAACCTTATTTTTTATTGGATAACTTGCACTATTAGAAAATTAAAACTATTTTACATATAAATAATTTAATGGGGTAAATGATTAAGAAATTTAAATTAGCACTTAAGGTACTGTAAAGTTCCAAGTTTCTTAAGTTTTGAATTGCTTAAATGTGTCAAGTAAGTTGATTTGGTTTAGTAGTTTAGTGATCTAGAGGTATGTTTGAGGACTTGTGTTCAATTCTATTGCCTTGAATTTTGATTATTTTTTCCCTATATCTAACTAGTTGCACCTAGTTTATCTTTATTTTTTGTATATTTGTTAACAAGACTAAGCATATTGATTTAGTGGTAAAGCCTTAGCTTACTTTTAAGTCTCAAGTTTGAAACTTATTGTATGCAAAAGTAAAAATTATTTTTGCTTTTCCTTTGCTGTGCCACCTATGTTGTCAGAATGTAGGTCAAATGCAACCACCAGATTGTGTTAACTGATAAATTTGATAGGTTAGGATATTGTTATAAATTTTAAATTTTTTTAGAATTATTCTCTACAAATCTCTCCCTTGATTCATTCCGCTCCATTGCCCTACTTCTCCCATTTTCTTTTTTTTTTCGTTTGACACTTTTGTTTATTGATTTTTTTTCTCTCTTATCGTTCTCTCCCTCTGTTTTCTTTTCTTCTTATGGCATTTCCCCACAATTTCACTTTGTCTTCTTGTTAACTTTCCCTTTTGTCGTCCCTTGTTATTGGCTTGCTGTCGTTCAAGTCTCAACTTTTGTGTTGATGTTATTCCCTAATTTTGGTGTTGGTCATGTGGGGTTAAAGTGTTTCAATTAGGGCGTTACATCTCTAGTAAGAGTAGTAGTACTTCTTTTAGTGATGTAGTTTTATTTGTTTCTTATGGAAGGTTAGTGGTCTTTTGGTTAGTTGTTTGGTGCATGGTCTGACCGTTTTTATAATTCTGTTAGGCGAAGATCATGTAACAAATATTCCTTTGACAAATTGAGGGTCTCAAAAACTAATTCTTCTTTGGGTAAGTGGTCGAATACCTTAGTTAGGGGTTGGTTGTGTAAATTTTGGCAAGAGTCGATTGCTCTATTGCGTTAAGTTCAAATTATTTAATTGTGTAAGGGTCAAATATCTAGCTCAATTATGGTGTTCTTGATAATTGTTCAAGTTGTGGATGTTGTGTGCAGAATTTTGGTTGTTGTTGTTGTGCCAACATCTCAAAAACGATCAGGTGTGTAACTTTAAACCTGAAAATCAGTGAAATTGTGCGAAATATAAAATGGCAGTTGTCGCCACTCAGGTGTGTGTCTGGTCGTGTACCCGATTGTGTAAGTCATGCAAGTGTGTGTCTAGTCGTGTGGGTTGCATGGGTTGGATAGGAAAGGCATGTGGGCCCATTTCGAATGGTTTAGTTAGGTCGGATATGCAAGTTAGCAAAAATTAGTAATTGGTTATGTAATTACGATAGGTGTCTGATAAAGTTAATTCATTATGCATGGTGTTAGATACAAACATTCCATGAGTATAATATAAATATGAAAATTAGACAAATGTTTAGAATAATACAATGATACAATAATACATCTAAACTATTTATCAAAATAATACAATAGTAGAAGGTAATGGATGGATGAATTTTAAGTTGCTGAAAATGGTTAGAATTCAAATATGAAAATTAAACAAATAAACAATTAGAATGAATGAAAATAAAATATGTTTGTAAAGAAAAATATTGATACAAGAAGAAATCCCTTAAATGTAGTTAAAAAATGTGAGTATAATTCTTGTTCTTAAGAAACTTAAAAGGAGGAAAGAAATGATTATGTGAATTTAATAGTTTTATAAGAGTTGTGCATAGATCAAATTTATAAAAAAAAAATTATTTTGGGCTTCAAAATAAACTTTTTAATTGGGTTATTAACATATTAGACAAAAAATAAAATAATTAAGTCTTTACGTGATTCGAATGAACTTTAAATAGGTTTGGTTTTCAATTTATGTGTGTGTGGGCCACCATCTTCACAACTTAGGCTATTGCAAAGTTATTAACATATTCCATTTATGTACACCTCCTAGATCTCATCCAAAAGCTCGTCGCAAATTGATTGATATTCTAAATAAACTTTGATGAATTTAAATTAAGAAATTTTAGCCCATCCACGCATGTAGCAAAACATTTGGAATAGTGTTCTAAGAATTCTAATACTAAATCCTCAAATCAAATGACGATTCAGTAAAAAGAAATTATTGTTAAACAATAGGTGAAACTAATAAGGCTACTAATTTATTATTTCTATGTCGGCAAAACAACGAACTAGCAACCTTCCAAGGCGCAACCTTCCGAGGCCATGTTGCCCCTACCTCACTAATACCAAAAATGGCTGGTTAGTAGGCTTGTTAATTTCCCTTAACTCAAAAACAAAGCAGGAGCAAACTCGAAAAGATTAAGAAACTTGTATTGAATAGAAAAGCCACAAGAGAATAATAGCACACCAAGTGTTTGAGTAAATACTCTCAAAAGTATTTTATTACTTTGAAGGATCATAACCGAATAATTACAAATGAGGGAAATGCTTCTATTTATAGTTGAGTTCTCTCAAATTCAATGGTACAAATCAAATTACATCAACGGCTGAGATTAGTGCCTATCAACAAGACAATAGTCCTAAGGGATTTAAACTCTATACATTCTCATCCTCTAGGATTTACAATAATTACCCTAATAACTCTAGTTTTACTGAAGTGTTTCATTGCGTCACCAAAGCTTCAAGTAAATGTGCTTCCCCATATGTTCCACGAATCAGGTCATTTCAAGTTAGTTGAATGAGTCTTATTTAATCAATTGACCTCCATAAAATGTTCTATGCGTATTCATCGTGCTTTGATCCGCGACCCGTAACATTTGTAACACATTTGAAAATTAAAAAAAAAAAACCTAAACTATTTTTCTCTTTTAACTATTTTAACCTTGAATAATTATTTTAAATAATTGTTTTACCATTTTATCTTAAGCCTAAGCTAATAATTTTTTTTATCATAAACCATTAAGGAATTATAAGTTATAACTTTTTTTTATATTTATAATATGTTGTGTTTTTGTTATTTTATTTGATAAAAATATGAATTATAAAATAGACATACATAATATTAAAAATATATTCTTTATATTCTTTATATTTATTTCTAGTAATTGGCTTAATTAGTTTTTATTAAAACCTATTGAATAATCAATACTTTTATCTTGTTCATTTGTGGATTCCTTAATTAAGTGGACTTATTTGAAAACAAACAAGGCTGAGGGCTGATTCAACTGGCAAAGGATATAACATTTCGTAATAATACTTTTTTTTTTGTTAGTTTGAAGTACAATCCACGCACAAGCTTACTAAATATAGACTTCCTCTTTTTTTTGACATACTAACAAATTGAGTCAATCAGTCAATGTAAAATAAGTAGAGAGAATCACAATGTAATTTTTTTTTTGAATAATCTTATTATAAGTTTTGATTTTATTTTTTCTTTTTGACACGGTATTTAGAACTATCTATAGCTTCTCCTCAACCCATAAATAGGAGGATAATGTGCTTCAATGCACTCGAACCTACGTCCTTCTATATTGACAACAATATTCATATTAATGGAATTAAGACTCAATCAACCACGATGTAAACTTTTAAATTAAAATATTTAGGGAGTCAATTTAAACATTGGAATTTATTTCCCCAAATTAATCTATTTTACATGTTTATTTAGTTAATTTAACCTTTCAAATTCGTCTTCCCAAGTTAATATGATATACATATTATCGAAACTATTTTTTTGAAAACAAAAATAAGTTATCGACTTTAAAAACAAAAATTGAAGTCGCCACCGATCATTTATTAAGGTGTGATCGGCCCACCTTAAAAATTATTCTGGTCTATAAAATTTGAGAAAACAGGTTCGGGAGTCAGTTACGCACGAGGAAGAGTTAGCACCCTCGTAACGCCAAAAATCAGTACCAAATTGATTGTTTTGTGTCTTGTTGTCGAAAATTTGAAAAAGATTTTAAAAGCAAACTTTTAACTCGAATGAACTAAAAATAAAACATCCTAATTTCAAAGAAATAAAACATCACACCCAGTAAGTTAGGGCACAATATTTTTAAATCTTCAAAATCAAGTTCATCTTTTGATTTTAAAATTCTTATTTCAAGAAGATAAAATGTCACGGCCAGTAAGTTAGGACCCGACATTTTTGGATTCCCGAGAATAAGCTTTTATTGGAAATCTGAATTTATTGCAAAATAAATACTTAGCTTTCTAAATTCATCGAAAAAATGATCACAATCCAGTAAGTTAGGACACGATCTTTTTCGAGAACCATGAATGCCAAATATTTTGAAAATTAATAAAATATGAGGATTTTAATGCTAACGAAACCAAAATATTTTCTTTAAAAGTATGATAAAATGTTAATGCATATATATATATGTATACAAAAACCATGAAAATGAATCAATAATAAGATATATAAAATATGCACATACATTTTAAAAATAATAAACATAAAAAAATAAATATAATATATTAATAAATTACAAAAATATGGATATATAGGTATATAAAAAATGCTCATAATAGTTTTGAATGGGGTATGAATATATATATATTATACATATATAAAAAATAAAAGAATAATATATAAAAGAATAATATATAAAAAATATACAAACATATAATATATAAAATATAAAAAAAGTATGAATAGTATAAAATATAAATAGATATACGCATATATATATACATAAAATTATGAAAATAAAATAATAATAAGATATATAAAGTATACATATGTATTTAAAATCATTTAAAACATATACATGTATATATATTAACCTACATATGCGCGTACATACATAAATGTAATAATAATATATAATACAATAATAACGAATAATATAATATAGTAAAAAAGATTAATTTAAACTTAAATAAGATATTTGGGGCAAATTTACAAAAAATAAAAATAAAAATAAAATGCGAATAGACTAAATAGAACACACAATCGACAGCGGAGGATCAAAAGGGAAATTAATCCCTCCCTCCGAAACGCTGCACAACAACACGGGTTAGATTGAAACAATATTAAAATATGCAGTAAAATTTAAAAGAAATAATAAATTTAATTTAAACAACCCCAAAAAGAAAAGGACCAATCGCGCAAATGGCCCCTTTTGAACCCTTATAAAATCCCATTTTAAAACCCTAAAGCCATTCCCTTTCTCTGCCATTTTTGAGTTTGCCGCAGCCTCCCTTTTCTTCCACTCCAGATCCACCCATTCCGACGGCGGAATGAAGATCCCTCAACGCCGTATGCGACTGTAAGTCCTCCTCTATTTCCTTCTTCCGCTTTTGTTTTAATCAACAAAAATAGAAAATGAAAAAGGAAAAACAAATAAAAAGAAAAAAAGAACAAAACAATTACCTTCAAAATTTTGCCTTTTTGATTCCTTATTTTCGTATTTTCTTTATTGTTTTTTTCATACAATATTGCTCACCCCCTTTTACAAATTGAAATCACCCTTTTATATCCCCCCAAATAATAATAAAAAACAATAAATAAAAATCTATTCTATTATTTTTACATCTATTGCCGTTTGGATTAGTTTTTCGCATGTATGAAAGTCGTGGAGGACGTGCGCAAAGTGCTGAACGTGGGGCGATGTTGAGGCGTGGGTGAGGTTGTCGCGGCTGCTGATTTTGCTGCTAGGTTTCTCTGTTTTGTGTTTTAGGCTAGTGGGTTAATTGGGCCCTGTAATTGGGTTAAGCTTGGCCCAAGTTTTATTGGATTTAATTGTATTTAATTTGGGCAGTGTTATGATATTGGGTTGGTCTTATTTTGAATGGGCCGGGCAAAACTGGGTTATTACACATATAATGTTTGTTTTCTTCGAATAAAGTAATGTAACTGACTTGAAAAGTTATAGTAATCATTAAGTAATGGATTAAATATAGAATTGGTACTTGAATTTGTCTATTTTTTTCAAATTAGTGCTTAAATTTTTTTTGTCTTAAATTAATACTTGAACATTTTTCTGCCGACTATATTGGTACTCGAGTCTAACACACAATTAACTTTAGGACAGGTGACAGTATCAGACAATGACACATGTCATTAGTGACATCATGATGATGTCATTATTTTCCATTTCTATTTTTTACCCTTCCAATTTTCCTTTCACGTTCCCTCCCCCCTTTTCTTCCTAACTTCTCTTTCCTCCATTTTCTCTTTTTCTTGCCTCATCGTCACTGTTGTCATTGCTATTGATATGAACCGCCACTCTTCGGTATGAGCAGCCGCTCTCAAACTTTCATCCATGTCAAGAGGATAATATCATATAAGGATTCTGGTATTGTTTTGGGGAGTTTTTCCCTTCTTCCTTTTTTGGACTGTCAATGGAGGAACCCATGGGGTTGAGCATCGGTTGGAATGGATGGGTTTTTAACAAATATATTTTTTATTTTACAAATTTGGGTTAGTTCCCTTTTCATTTTCTTCCCGAACACGATGCTTCCTTTGTTTGTTCCGTGCGCATTGCATGGTGATTCGTCTGGTAATTTGGAGGCCATTCTTGCTAAGAAGCGAGAGGGGAGATTGGGAATTAAGGTTCAAAAATTGAAGTGCACTGTGATTTTCTTCTGTTTCGAACCCACCCCATTTGTCAGCCGAAAGAAATCCAAGCAATGAGGCACTAATTATTCAGTAAAAATAGCATATTACAACCAACCATTTTTGTTCAACAAACTTTGGGGGTAACATAAAACAGCTTGGAACAACCAATTAATCTGCTACAAATTTGGACTTTTATGCTCATTTTGATTTTAACTCCAATTGAAAGTAAAGATGCAGACATGAAGATAAAAAGCACAAAACGTAAGATTATAAAGAAAGCCATGGTATTCCCTTTGCCTCAAGTGACTCCCCTTTCAAATTAATACAATAATTTTTTAGATACAAAATTTCTTGCAATGAATCGGTTAAACTTAATCAGTTCATTATTCCTATTTTCTTTTTCATTTTTTCATTGGTGATGCAAAATCTATCTCCAACAGCCACAACGATGCAAATTCCGATGACACCGTCTCTAATTTTTGGCCAAGCCTCGCCATTTTACAGATTCATTTTCTGTGCCATGTTCACTTTAACTCTCTCCTTAATCGCCTGTACAAAATTCTGCCACTGTGAAACTACCGTAGATAGCGGCGATAATCTCCCTACAGGCTACAACTCTCTATCGAACAAAATTTGGGTTCTCTAGAATCAACAAAATCTGGGTAGGAAAAAGAATAAGAAGAAAAGAAAACGGGAAGAAACAGAGGGAAAATGAAAAAAGAAAAGAAGACGGCGACGGTGACGGTGACGGTGACGGTGACAGTGACGGTGATTGCTCATACCGAAGAGTGCAGTTCATATCAACAACGATGACGGCAGTGGAGATGAGACAAGAAAAAGAGAAAATGGGGGAAAGAGAAGACAGAAAGAAAAAGTGGAAGGGTAAAAAATAGAAAAAAAAGAAAAATGAAAGAAAAGGAAAATAATTACATCACCATGATGTCACTAATGACAGGTGTTATTGTCTGATACTGCCACCTGTTTCAGTTAGATTCGAATACTAATAATTGACGGAAAAAAAAGTTTAAATATCAATCTAAAATAAAAAACTTTAAATATTAATTTAAGACAAGTTCAATACCAATTTTATATTTAACTCTTAATTAAATGAATAATATTTTTTTTATTTATTGTATAGGATTGATAAATGGCATCATTGTTGTCATCGTCTTCATTACAACTATCCCATGTATTTGATGGCATATGGTAATGTACACAAAATTTGAATAGTAAATTAAGTTAAAACTTGAAGTCAGATTTTATTTATAATTTTGAAAGGAGTATATTTTTTTATTTTTTTAATTATAAAGAAAAGAATTTTGATTTTTCATCTTGAGCTTCAAAATAACTGTCATCTAGATTTAATTTTAGAAAGATGCTCTTTGCTTCAAGGGTCAAGACTTAATTTTGAAGTTAAATTTGATTGAGATTTTTTTTTTTTGAGAATTTGATTTTATTTGAATTTAAAAGTTGTTGATATTAGATCTTGAATCAATAATGTCTGCTTCAAGGTTGTCGATACTTGATCTTGAAAACGAGTTTACACCTACTTTCTTTAGTGGAATTAGATTGAAAGGCAGCTTTCTTCATAAACGGTTTTTGTAACGCCCCAAAATTTGATGATTTGAAAGTTGGATTTTGTTGTAATTAAGTTCCTGTATCTGTGGTTATGTGCTCTGCTTGTGAGATCGAGGTCAAGAGTTCGAGTCAAATCCTTAGAATTTTTCTAGTCCATTTTAAGCAACCTCAATCCTAGAGATGCATAATTAAGTTAATTTACTGTAAACCTCAATAGTTAAGTGTCAGTATTCTATTTGGTCCTGTGATTGAATCCCGGAGTATACGATACTATTTGGTCCTGTGATTGAATCCCGGAGTATGCGATAGGGAACATTCATTTTTTCTAAGTGTTAGAAATTTGATAGGAAGTTATTAAAACTTTAATTTGTCATCATCTTTATTTTATTTTATTTTATTTTATTTTTCCTTTCTATCGTTTCTTTCCTTTCCTTTCTTTTTCTTTTTTAGTTCTTTTATTTTCTTCATTCTGATTGTCATCGTAGTAGATACGGGTCTAGTCAAAATTATACTCTATAAATCACATCGATCAAAAGGCTATTAAGTAAGTCACTGTCAATTCATTCGTTTTCATAGTTTTCCCCTTTATTCTTCGTAACTTGCTCTGAATTGGGTGTTGAGTGTATTGTGAGAATTGCTGATAGACGATTGGTTGTTTTCCTATTTAGGCGGAAATATCAGAAGTAGTGAACAAAAACATGTCAATTCTAGTGGTCACCATTAAATTTTCGGCTTCGGAGATCCTCTACATTGTTATTACTTCAAAATCTCTTTAGGTGAGTACCGAAAACCCCTGTTTTTACGAATTTCAAACTCCAAAAACATACCTATCGACACTACACGGCCATATGGTTGGCCGTGTAACTCACTGTTCACCGAATTCAAGCCACATGGGCAAGGGACACGGACGTATGTCTAGGCCATGTGTGGCCATGTTAGTGCAGGGTTCACTCGGGTAAATGACACAAGCGTGTGTCTAGGCTGTGTAACTCACTGAGTTGAAAATAAGGACCACACAGGCCAGGGACACGGGCGTGTGCCCAGGCTGTGTGAGTCACATGGGCAAGGACACGGACATGTGTCCAAGCCATGTGACTCAGTGATTAAGATTTAGACCTACACGGCCAGATGACACAGGCGAGTGTCAGGCCGTGTGAGCCACACGGGCAAGGACACGAGCGAGTGGCTAGGCCGTGTGACTCATTGTTTACGATTTTGAACCACACAAGCAGACGACACGGGCGTGTGTTAGGCCGTGTAAGCCATACGGGCATGCATACGGGCGTGTGGCATATAAATAGGGTTCGAACTTTATTTTGTGAGGTCGTGAATGTTGTCTAACATGAGCACTGACCTCCACAATGTATTTATGATCTGAATTTTATTGTACGAGGTCTATCGGATGCTCTAAGATTGAGATATGGACTATATAAGTGTATGTGTACTATGATGGCTATTAATGATATTGATATGTACTATCTATTTAAGAATTGAATCGGAATGACTGAACACATATTGTTGATATTTGTAATCTGCATTTGCATGGGTTGGGATATTGTGAAGGTGGAAGTAATCTGCTCTGAATCAGTGGCAAAGCCATGATGTGTATATATGAATCTGGCGTTTATTGCATTTTGATCTAGCAGCTAGCCTACATCTCTGTAAACGTGTTGGACAGACACTTTATAGTGTATAGGGTTGGTTGGGCATTAAACACCCTTAACGGTGTGTTGGGATGGCCGGAGATGGTGTGTAGCGAATGGGGGTAGGAATAACTGCATATGTATCTGAAACTGGAACTGCTTATGTTATTTAACTGAATGTTGGAATTTGAGAATTATCTTATAAATGTGTTTTAATTGAATGGATGTCTTTTATTCACTGGGTTTACAACTCATTTCGTCGTTGATTGGATTTTAGGTGGCTCTCAAACTTGAACAAATCGGTGCTGCGGGAGCTCGGTCAATCCGATTATCTTTTCTTTAAATCTTACTATTAGTAATTTCAGCTTTATCTGATATTATGATGTTTGGGAAGATTAAATATTTAGTTAATTACTGTAATAGTTATAAAATGTTGAATGATTTCATTTTGACTGCGTTTACAAATGTGGTTTTCCTAATAATGACAATGTAACTCTCTGGACTTGGTCTGGATATCTAGGTCAGATTTAGGGTGTTACAATTTTTGGCTTCTTCTCCTTGGTTGAATTGGATCGATAGGTGACTTTTTTCAAAACTTATGGTGTTCGTCAAAATTTCTTCAGTTTCTTTAAAAAACTAGATTTTTAAACTTGTCAAGCATCGAAAATAATTCTTCCACTAAAATGTAAAAATACAAGTATGAAATATTTTACACGCCATGCATACCAAATATATATAGTTATACAAGATAGTGAACATATAAAAGGAGTGCCACGCCTAAAGATGACTTATAAACTACCTTACCAATGCTGAACTTTAGATTTTCACTTGTTAATTTTACAAGGAAGATGAAATGAAACCGGGTTTACGTTCTATTGGCTTTCCCTTTAACATGCCATCTAATTCTTTCACAAATATTTCCATAGCTTCGGCTGGCAACGTAATTGGTAGCACAATTCCAGCCTCTCCTTTCTTGTTCTTGAATGGTATTAAAAAACTTGCTACTCCAGGTATTGCCCCTACTCCACCTTTAGCTGGACCACCATAAACTGCTTTGCCCCACCCGAAATCCGCATCATCAAACCCGGCACGTGTCACATCCGACACCAGGTAAGATCGAATAACCGTGAAATGTGGTCGACCCTTAATCACCATTAAATCTGCTAATGATTTCATGTATTCTTCTGTTACATCATTCTTTGCTTGTTTCACTAGCTCTAATGAATACCCTAATGGGTTTTGACAAAGTTTCCCTGCTTGTGCTACTGCCACTGGGAACGCGAATGCATTCCCATAGTACCCCGAAGGTAATGGAGGATTAAACCTGGAACGTGCGTTTACGATGCATATAATACGTACCTCTTCCTCGGGATTAGCTTGAATTGCGATGGTTCGACAACGCCATAAACAAGCAGTCAATAGCTCAAATGTTGAACACTTACGAAGGTGTTTTGGCACAAGTTTGCGAAGTGCTGAGACTTCCGTGAGGCCAAAGAAAAAGGACCGATGGACCATGTCGTCGTAGGGGACAATGGTTCCCTCTACTTCTTCGTACTCACAATGCTTACATGTGACTCTCGGTGGATCTCTAGCCCCCAACAGATGCCTTTCCCATACGGGTGGAATGGATGGGGTAAGCCTACCACGAGCCATTTCTCCTACAGCAGACATGAATTGAGCTAGGCCAGCAGCATCACTCATGGTGTGGTTCAGGCGAAGGGCGAAGATAAAACCACCGCATCTAAGCCGTGTTACCTGTTAACCAAGAATATTAAATTTGGGTGATCTATCTTCAAAATCATATATAAATCTTTTAAAAAATTATATTATTTATTTGATTTGAAGTTTAATTATTTGTTTAACAAAAAGAATTTGCAAAAAAAAAAGTTTACATAACATTAATTATTTTTGGTACATAAGTCAGTATAGTAATTGTGAGAATTGATTTTTTTTTCCGATGGGCCACCCCACTGCTCATTTCACGAGCACTAAAAATTAATGGTGTACAAACCAAATTAATGCTTAGTGCTGCCTTTATATAAAGCAGTTCTCATTGATTGCTAGCTTGGCCTACACTTTTTTATTTTTCAGACTAACGTTCATGCTATGATATTCAATATTTTGAAATAAGATATAAATATTAGCTCAAATTTATATATAAATGATTTTTAACTTTAATCTCGTTGTTGTTAGAATTTTACCGTATGTCTTTTATAATTTATATAAAAAATTATATAAATTATTTTACGTATTTTTAATATTTTACACTTTATTCGAAAAATGCATTTTTATCCTTTATCAAAAGTCTTGGAATTTGACGTATGTTTCATTCGGACGGTTGCTAGTGACAAAAAAAAATTATAATTTAAAAATGGCAATGATAGGGCCCACCATCCAAATTATAATTTTTGGTCAATGTGGGTCCTATGATTCTAAATAATGTGATTCAAATATTAAGATTCCTTTTTTTTCTTTCATTCATATAATTTAAGTGGAGGTTAGTCTAAAAACATAAATAAATTATTTAAGTGGAGGACCATCCTTTTATGAGCAAAAGTATTATTGAAGACTAAAAGTTAGTTTTTATTTTATTTTATTTATTAAAAGAATAGATGAAATAATTTTTTTTGTGTTAAAAAATTGATCCATTTATATTGTTAAAATTGATGTGGCTGATAAAACAATCAGATTGTTATACGTGGCATGCCACGTTTACTTTATGCTTACGTGCAACGACCAATTTTTAACAAAAGGCCAGTTTACTCTTTAATCTAAAATACCAAGATTATTTTGTCTATTATTTTAGTGGGGAAAATAAAATACAATTCTTTCACCTAATTTTGTTCTATTATTTCAATTTTGCAAGGTTGTTTAGTATTCGGAAAATAATATTAAAGTTGGTATTATACCATACAACTAAAACTAGAAAACATATTATTGGTGGGCTGTGCTTGTCGTTTTTAATCATTGATATTGATGGGATTATTTAAAAAATAAATGAGGAAGGAGAAACCCTAGTGTGTTTGATGTGAACATACTGCCTCTTAATATTTTAAAATTATCAAAATCGATATCAATGATTTTGAATATTATGTTCACAAAATATTGAGATGTATTCTAGAAATATTGCATATTTATGTGATGTTTAAAATAACGGAATTAGTATAGCTTATACATAATGTTTTAAATCAATGGATAGGTAAAATAAGTACCTGAATAAGTATTACGGGGCAATTCAACACCCCAGTAGAACCCGGAACATCATAAAGGAGCTCCTCCAAGCATAGAAATGGTGGTTGAAGTGCATCACCGAATTGCTCCAGCGTAACATCCGCATCCGCTTCGATAAACATTACACCTTCACCGCTGCAATCCACTATCAGCTTGCGCTGAGCTCCTTCCCTTAGCCTACCGGCAAACGGGTAATAAAACACTAACGCTTGTGCGAGTGCCTCCCTGATCACCCTAACAGGGTCTTTTCCTTGCATGGAAGGATTGTATTTGTAAAATTGGATAACCGGAATTTGGAACCGAAGACCTTCTTGATCATCGATGTCGGATAATAGTTTGTATTCATGAGGGGTAGGCTTAGCCGGAGGTATTAGTTCAGGTTCATGTCGGTGAACCTTGAACACTAGGGAAGTGGAGGAAGTTGCCATGATACCAAAAGGAGCAAAAGGATGGAGTGTTGGTTTGCTTTTAAGTGCTTGTGAGAGTGGTATTTATAGGAAGAAATGGATAGTTATTTCCCACTTTGTGACCAAGTTATCGTCTAATATTATCTTAATTATATATGGTGGACAAAATGTGGGTTGTTGAGGGAAGGAAAGGGATGAGAAATTGTGGTGTGAATTTCAAGGCAGCCGGTTTTAAATTATTTTGACCCCACTTAGATTTATAACCTTTTTTTACAACGATATTTCTCAACTTTTTCCAAATCAAAAGATTGACCGACCCATTACATTAAATTAAGTCAACTTCGCTTCACTTGACTTGGAATTGTAAGTTGCTATTGCTCAAACTTATCTCTAAATGATTAAACCCAGAATTTTGTAATTTTCATTTCTGGCCTAAAATTGTCTTTTACCCGTTTTGAGTGAGACATTATTAGTAAACAATAACTCACAAAATTTGGAGTAAAATGGGCCAAAACTCATGCTTACTCCCATCCCTGTATCTAAAAATATTATTATTAAAGTTCCTTTCAAAAATAAATCCTAAGTTTAAAGAGTGTTTTAACTCTTTGGAACGGAACTTTGCGTTGACCCGTTGGGTAGCCGTGAACGGTCGAGCTCCACTGTGGCGTCGGAATTAGAAAGGGGAGCTAAGAAGGTTAAAAACAGAGAAGTTACTAGGGTGGAGAGCGGTGACCAGGAGAAGAAAGAAACAACAAGTAAGGCTTCCTTCAGGGACATGTTGATGTCTAATATTGAAACCGAGGAAGGCAATGATATATATCTGGACCAGGATGAAATTTGCTTAAATAATGATGATATTCATATATCTATGGACATCCCCTACCCTAATATTTACTTTTCAGATCTTGTTCATGATTTGAGTATGAAGCAAACGACTATTTTCAGGCTCCTTGGTTGCTCTATAGGCTACTAAGCACTTGTTGGTAGGATCAAACTTCTTTGGAAACCTGTTGACCTTGATAATGATTATGTCTTAGTCAAGTTTGCAAATCCTCTGGATTATAATAAGGTATTAACAGAGTGGCCACGGCAGATGAGACACACCCGCAAAAGGTGGTCGTTGAGCAAGAGACGACATTACCTAAACCTAACCATAAAGTAGTCATTGTTATTAAAGTAACAATAACATGGGAATTGCTATAGTGGATCAGTCAAGTCAAAAATAAAACGGTGTTCCAGTTAAACCTGAGGCTCTCACCATAAATGATATACCAAAAAAAGAAAAAAAAGGTTGAAAGTGCGGAAGCAAGTTGAACATAAGTATAGTACTAGACCACACATTGCTGGATGGGTTGAGTACTCAATCATTCGTCACCTAGACAAGCATGCTTCTTCTTCACTCCTAGGTGATAGGAATATTCTACATGACAACATTCTAGTACATGCTAGTGCCACAAGCCGCGTAAAGGAACCCATGACCAAGGCACACTTTGACAGTTCATCCTGTTTACTCGGGGTCAACCGGCCCATAGAGATTAGCCCATTGCTTGTAGAAACTCAAGGCTCATCTACTTCAAGTTTGGTGAATATATAAACACTCCAGTGATTTGTATTTTACTAGGGTAAATATTTGTAATGCTAAAGGATCTTATAAAGTGTTTAGATCTCATAAGACTCTCAACTTGTAGATAGATTTTAATCTTAGTGGGTGATGTATTTTAAATTGTATTGTTGGATCGTAGGGAGCTCAACTATAAATAAAGTCATTCCCCCTTATTTGCAATCACTCATTCATTCAATGATAGAATTTTTTTGGAGCAATTACTCAAACACTTGGTGTTTATTTGCTTTCTTGTGGTTTTCCTTTTTGTTCGTTCATTGCTTCTCCGCTTTTGTGTTTGCTTCCGTTAAGTTTCGATGCCTTAGAGAATTTCCTTTGTGAATTCTCTTTTTTTCGATATTTAGGTTGATTTAGATTTAGGCAAATTTGAAGCTAAGTTCTTGCCTAAGACCACTCCATGATAGTTAGTATCAAGAGTCAGTGTTCGACAAGACGCTGTTAAGATGGTGAAAGAAGTAGATAATTAGATTGAGTCAAGGGAGATGCGGGGGAGAGCTAGGAAAGCAAGCAAATTGAGGGATAAGCTATCAGCTTTGGAAGGTCGAGTGTCTAATCTAGAGGAATTAGTGGTTGGTATGAAGGAAACACTCAAGGTAGTTAAGGGACGCACCACAGAGTTGAACTCAGTGAAAGATCAACAAAAGGGACAGGTAGTAAAGGCTCCCAGCTCCAATATAGATGCCATGCAAGGGGCTCTCAAGACTATAGTTGGTAAGCTGACGAAGAAGAATGATACTCTTGAAGCTATGATGATTGTTATAGAGGAAAAAACTGAAGCCACGTTGACAGCTTTAAAAGAACAGATTGAAGAGCTCATGGGAGAGCTCGTTGTTCGTAGGGCTGTCTTGGGTAAAAGGTGTTGTCTGCGACACCCAACCATAAGACTGATGTCTCCAAACCGGAGAAAGTCAAGGGGGCAAAGTCTCAAGAAAGATGGACAGCTTCTTGAGAGAAATAGAGTAATACTTTAGTACCATCAACATCAAATAAGATGTTGCTAAGGAAAATACCATCTCACCAAATCATGTTTTTCTTCACAGTATATTATTGCAACTTCAAATAGCAGAATCAAAATAAAAAATGTAGAAGGAACACTTAAGTTTATGATACAATTAGTAACCGTTATATTTCCTTCACTTACAATATGGCATTTGTACTAAAATATATAAGTGATACACGAATAGCATAAGTAAAAATTTAATATAGTAAATAAGATCATAGTAATAAGCAAATAAAAATGATCAAGGTAATTAACTCATTAAGGGTAAATATGTAGCGTAAAATATATGTATGTATGTGTGTAGTGACACTCTTAATCAAAGCGTTTGAGAGTGTTCTTAGAACAGGGGAAGGGAAGGGAAGGAAAGAGGGATTTATATATTAACTTTTTTTTAAGGGTAACAACGCATGTATTATTTTAATCCTAAATTTAAAACAATTTTAAAAATTATAAAATATATTCATAATATCTTTAAAATATTTTTATATTTTCTTTTTTAAATTTTTATAATTTATAATTACATTTTCTCTCATTTTTCCAACAACCAAACGTGTAAAAAACCTAAAATTTAATTTTTTTTTCCAATTTCTTTTAATTTAGTTTTTTTTAGTATATTGTTTGCCTCAAATACCTAATTAAAACTCAAAAATAATATCAAAATTAACAAATCTATAAACCCAAAAAAATGGTTGTGCTGATGACATCAACTCCAAAGGCTTTACTTTTTGCTACTAAAATAGTAACAGTTTCAAGCTCTAATGTTCTCATGTCTTATCACTTCTAGCTCAAGCATTGGAGGGAGATTGCAGATCAAGGCCATGATATTTGGGTTTTTTTTAATAAAATTAACCTAAAAAGTTAATTAATTATGTAAATGACTTATTTTTTTATAAAATACGTAAATAACCTAAAATTTACCGTAAAAGTTGGTAGAGCCAAAGTGTTTGACACCACCAACATGCCATGTCAGCAATCAGGATAAAAAATCACTTTTTTTTTGGAGCCATATAGAATGACGCCACCTATATAAATACTAAGGAAATACTACGATTTTTAAAAAAAATAGAGGAAGCTTTAAACAAATTTTCCATCCAACGCATTTTTTTATTTGTTTATTATTTGTATTATAATATTTTAAATGTATATTTTAAATGTTTTATAATATTTATTTATTCAAACGGTTTTTTTTAAATTGGTTTTTTTAATTGTTTATTATTTTTTTATAATTCTTTAAATGTATATTTTAAATGTTTTATAATATATTTTTTTAAATTATATTTAAATTTTAAAAAACACACAACCAACATTTTAAATTTTTATATTACAAAACACATTTTTAAAAAAATTAACTTGCAATAAAGTGGTGGAGTCATTCTAAATGACTCCACCAAATAAAATATTTTTTTAATTTTAAATATATATTTTAAAAATGTTTGAATAAAAAAATATTATAAAACATTTAAAATATTATAAAAATAATAATAAAAAAATTAAAAAAAACATGTTTGAATAAACAAATATTATAAAACAATTAAAATATTATAAAATAAATAATAAACAATTCAAAAACACAAATTAAAAAATAAAACAAAAAACAAAAAAAGGACAAAAGGTAGCACAAGCGTTGGAGTCTAGTGGCACCAAATTATTTGGCTCCACCAGAAAAACAAAATTTTGTTTAAAGCCCCCCATTTTTTTAAAAATTACAGTATTTCCCTAATATTTATACAGGTGGCGCCAAACACTTTAGCTCCATCAATTTTTACTGCAGACTTTAGATTATTTACATATTTTATCAAAAAAATAGGTCATTACGTAATTAATTAATTTTTTTGGGTTAGTTTTATTAAAAAAAGTCCAATATTTGATGTTCTTAACTTCATCATTTGAATGAAAGAAAGAATAAAATGGAAGATTCTATTGAAAGTCATTTGGGTACAAAATCTTAAAAATACTTCTGTTTTTACTTTTTGAAAATTTTAAATTTTTTATAATTTATATTTACTTTTTAAATTTTAAATTTTAAATTTTTAAGAATTTATAAATTTCTTTACAATTTTTATAACTAGAACTAAAATGTCAAATCATATAAATATTGGGGCTAAATTTGTTAATTTTTTTTAGATTTTAGATTAAATTGGTAGAATGTATAAACATTAGAGAGCTAAATTTTATTATTAGGCCAATAAAACAAACCGCACGTTAGACTTTTGTTAGGCAACTAATGAAAAAATGACTAAAATATTTAATTTTTGATTAAAATAAAAAAAATTAATAATTAAGCGATTAAAATAGAATGAATTGAAGGGTTGACTATTTTTTTTCGTAATTATTGAAGCACGACAAAGACTTGGTTGGATACATTCGATCCTAATTCGTTGGCCACTATTTCTCTATTGTTTTGCTTACTGTAGCATTTGGCGTTTACATCAAGCCTTGATGGAATATTACCCCCTTCAATTTGTCTAATTTTTGTCTTTTACCAACGGATCTGGTAACATCATTTTGTAGTTTGGGCAGATTTTACAGATTGCATCCAACAGATGGGTATTATTTTAAATATACAAATATTTCAACACTTCTTTCATCGTACGGCAAATACCATATATTTAGAAATCACAAACCACACTCACTTCTCAACCCAGACATATTACAAATCAAATCTTTTTTAACAATACTGAAACTCTTTTTCTTTTTCTTTTTTTATCACATCTATGATCTTCAAGTAATTATTTTACAAATCCGATGCCAGAATCACCAGTCTAACCTCCAGTTGCTTCATCGTCTTTCAGCATTCGGTTTATCTCCTTAACAAAGCTGTCCATGAGTGGAGCAGGCAAGCATACTGGGACTGTAATCCCTTCCTTTCCTTCTTTGTTCTTGGAAGGTATATAAAAGCTTATAACCTCTCAACCACTGGCTGGCCCACCAAACTCTGCTTTACCCCACCCAAAATCAACCTCCCTGAACCTAGCTCGACTCAAATCCGACACTATCAAGGATCGAACCGTGTTAACGTTCGGTCGTCCTCTAATCACCATCAAATCCGCCGTTGATTTCATCTACTCTTCAGTCACCTTTCCCTTGGCCTCTTTCACTAGCTTTATTGCATATTCTAATGGATTTTGGCATAGTTTTGCCGCGGTTGTTTCAACGGCGGGGTACCCAAGTGCATTCCCGTAATACCCTAATGGCAAAGGCGGGTCGAATTTGGACCTTGCATTGACTATGCAGATGAACCGAACATCTTCATCGGGGCCAAGTTCCAAGGCTTTTGTACGACAACGCCATATGCATGCTGTTAAGATATCAAACGCTGAACAACGGAGGTTGTCGGGGATAGATCTTTTAAGAGCTGAAATTTGAGTTGGTCCGAAGAAGAAAGAGCGATGAACCAAGTTGTCTGTTGGCATGATTGTGCCGGTGGCGGCCTTGTCATGATCGTACTCGAGGTGAGCGCATGTTATGAGCGGGGGGTCTCGAGCATTCAAGAGGTGCCTTTCCCAAACTGGTGGGGATTGAGGGAGCCACCGCGCCTCGTGCCATTTCACCCATGGTGGACATGAATTGAATTAGACCAACAGCATCGCTCATGGTGTGGTTAAATCGGTGGGCAAAGATGAAACCTCCGCATTTGAAGCGTGTCACCTATTAAATTGTCGTAAATAATAACTAGGTTTTGTCTAAAAGAAAAAATTAATATTAATTGATAAGGACTAAATTGATAAGTCATCAATTTTTAAAAGATATCTTCTCAAATTTAATTTAATTTAATTTTAATTATTTTTTAAATCAAATTTTAAAAAATAAGCAAACATATTTTCTTATTTTATATCATTTTTAGTTTTTAAAATTTAATCATCTTCTTTTTTAATTTATTAGTTTTTAGGTAGTTTTTTTCTTTTTCTTTTTTAACAAATACGAAGTTGGATAACATGTAATTTATTTATTTTCAATTTTATACTACCCATTTTTTTAATTAGGGGTGAGCATTCGATCGAATCGAATAGAATCGAATAAAAAATTTTCAAGTTAATCGAGTTTTCGAATCTCATTTTATCATCCTAACTTTATTTGAAGTTTTCTCGAATCAAGTCGAGTGAGATGGAATTTGAATCGAATCGAATCGAATATATTTGTTCGAGTTAAATTTTAAAAAATAATTTTGGGTCCTTGTAACCGTTGTCACCCATCGTAATAAAATTTGTCTACCTTAATCAAATTTTTTATTAACTTTCATCACCTCATAATTTATTTATTAATTTTTTATATACTGATTAGTTTATTTGCTTGCTTAGTTGTTTCAATTATCTTCAGATTCTTGTCACTATGTATTTTGGAATTAAAAAATATATTAAATGTAAAAATATGATTTTTTTAATAAAATTATTTCAAAAATAAAATGTGAAATTGATACCAATATAAAATTTTAACACGAATATTTTATGGCATAATTAATAATTCAATTTTAATATAAATATTCAATATGACTAAAAATTCAATAATATAAATAATATAAAATGTGAAATTTAATTTAATAATATAAATAGTAAATATAAATAAAATTATTACTATTTATGTTTAGTGATTTTTTTGGATAATTTTGATTTTTTATTTGAGAGTAAAGAGTGAGAAGTAAAAGTTTAGGGGGAAAATAAAAGTTTTGGGGAATAAAAGTTTGAGGGAAAGTAAATAAGGGGAGTAAAATTTTGGAGGGAAAATATTAAAAAAAAAAATTGGAGGGGGGAGGGTTTGGGGTAGATGGGAGGTGGGAGGTGGGATGGAAAATGAATAAAAGTTTTAGGGGAAAAGTGGGAAGGAGTAAAAATTTTGAGAGAAAATAAAAGGTTTTGAGGGTAAAATTTTGAGAAAAAGTAAATGGGAGAGTAAAATTTTGGTGGGAAATGGATTTTGGATAGATTGGGGGGTTGGGAGGGGAGGGGAGTAAAAGTTTTGGGGGGAAAGTGGGAAGGAGTAAAAGTTTTGAGGGAAAAGTAAAAAGGTTTAGGAGTTTAGGGTAAAACTGTCAAATATTATAGTTTGATATTCGAATTATTCGAATTCGAAAACCCAACTCGATTCGAACTCGAAATTCGAAAAAAAATTCGAGTTGATTCGAATAACTCGATTCGTTTAACTCGAAATTCGAATTTTTTTTCAATTTTTTCGAGTTGAATCGAGTTTTGCTCACCCCTATTTTTAATCTTCAGTTTTACAATTTTCAGTTGTTTGCTTATGAATTTTTTATTTTTTTAATTTTTGATTCCGGAATTTTCAAATTTATTTTTTGTTATATGTTTTTACCCCCGATAGTTTCTAACTTTCAATTTACTTTCTTTTTAAAAATTAATAATCTTTCACTATTTTATTGGTGCCTACAAATTATATATTTTAAAATGATATTAATTTAATTTATTCCCTTAAATTATATTTATAAAATATTATTCACTAAATGAATTATAGGTAGTTGTAAAATATTTATAAATGAAATTTTTTATGCTTAGTTTCATTTTTTAGATATCTTATTTTTAATTTTTTATTTAAAAATTTAGGTTTTAAGTAATTTTCCTAATTGAATTGATGTCGAGTTGACTTGTAATACCGATTTAGGCGAACATATCATATAATTATAGATAATCATCATCATCATCGAACTATCTAAGTCAAAATATGTCATAAATCCCTATACTCTTAAAAGATTTGAAATTTAGTTCTTATACTTTCATTTCCAGGAATTTAGTCCATCTATTTTTCATATTTCAAAATCGAGGTTCGACTATTAATATTGTTAATTTTTTTGTTAAATTTAAGTTTATTACAACGTCATTTTTTTAATTACATGACTACCAAGTGAATATTTTCATTTATTTCAAAATGTCATAACAACAAATTTAACAAAAAATAAATAACAATGTTAACATATTAACTTTAATTTTGAAAAATAAAAATATAAGGATTAAATTTTAAAATTTTAAAAAAAACAAGGATTATGGCATATTTTAAATGGCTATGTATTATGATATTCTCGTTTAACTAGTTTTATGAGTTAACCTAGATACTAAGTTAATTAAGAAATGATCTAAAACAATATTTTTTTAAACTAATAAAAATGATATTTTTGTCTTATTAATGTTTTTGAAACATTAATAAATGAATACCTGAATTTGTAGCAGCGGAGAATTTAGCAAATCAATGGAGGCAGGGAGTTCATAAAGAAGCTCCTTGAAACATGGAAATGGTGGGTGAAGTGAATCGCCGAAATCCTCAAGTGTAACATCAGCATCACCCTCAATGAACAGTACACCTTCACCGCTACAATCCACCATAAGCTTCCGGTTCGGCCCTTCCTTCAATCTACCAGCAAATGGATAAAAAAACACCAGGGTTTCCGCAAGTGCTTCTCTTATAACCCTAACTGGGTCCTTTCCTTGCATGCAAGCATTGTTCCGATAAATATGGAGCCCTCGAATTTGGAAACGATGACCAGCTTGGTCGTCGGTGTCCGACAGCAACTTACACTCGTGAGGGGTTGGCTTAGCAGGGACGATGAGCTCCGGTTCCTGCCTTTCTACAGTGAACACTAGAGAAGTGGGTTGTAGTAGTGCCATGGAAACTTCTTCTTTTTCTTAATTATATGATTAACAAGTACATTTATTTTTGGCTTGGTTAAGCTATTTATAGGTGAACTACTAAGATCAAAGCAATATGGAGGGCAATAAGATTTTGACAAGTTTCTTCTTGCTTTCTTTTTTATTTTACTTTTCACCTATTTAGAGGTTTGAATTTGGGTTCAACTACATGTTTCACTATTTTAAAAAAATAATTTTATTTTTATATTTTATAGTTAAATTAAATTAAAATATTTTTAAATTTATTTATTTTAACTGTGACTAGGTTGGGCGCTAGTTCAAGATAAAATTTCCTTAATAAAACTCCACTAAAGATATGCCGAGCTTATCAGGCCAAACAAGCCACACGATCTGTGAACAATAATTGCAGTCTACACTTTTCATAAACTTTAATCTACAATATATCTATAATCTATAATTTATAATATATATATATAAAAGCATAGAAATTTTTGAATCGATAAAAATACCTTTTATTGTTAATTATATTATTAAATTGATATTAGAATAATGATTTATTACTATTATTACGTGATAATAAAAAAATTAATTAATATAATAGTATATTAATTTAAAATTAATTAATTTGGTCATAGATTTTAAAATATCTACTTAAAAACATAATATATTATTAATTAATAAAATTATAAATCTATAAAATCATTCAATATAGTTAGATAAATTAAAATAATAAAATTTAAGTTTTTTAATTAATTAAATATAATTTTTGTAAATAAATATGAATTTATTTTGAATATAATAATAAATAATGTTCGAAAACAATTTTTATAATTAAAAAAATTAAATGTGTGAGATAAACATTATATATATATAAGACAATATTAATATATTGATAATCTAATCTATAATATATATGTAAATATATATATATTTATTTATTCTTAATTTATATGTCAAAACTCAAAAGAAAATAAACACATTTTAATTAAATAAAATAATTTCTTTTATAAATAATAATTGCATCTAATCATATTGGTTCAATTTAAGGTAAGTTCAAACTCGATAAATAGTATGACTCGTATCTATTTGAGAAAATAAGATAAAGGAAATTTATCACTTAAAATTTTGTATTTTTATTATCTATACTTCTCGACTTATTTAAATCTAGAAAATCAATAACATAATATAAAAAATCATTATAATTATAAATATTTTATTAATAGTGTTTCTATTAAATCTTAAACACAAAATTATATTCATAAAAAATTATTAATATAAAATAATTATAATGTTTTCATTATCAATTTAATAATTATTATCACTTAATAATTAGCAATATAATTATATACCAATTAATACTAATATTTAGCACTATAAATATATATATATATTATCAAGTCATTTTTATTCAAAATAACATATACAAAATTATTAGAAAAATCATGTTTTAGCATTATTTAATAGGTTTTATTTTCATCACTGAAAAAAATATAATTTTCGTTATTATTTGAGATGTTTAATGATTATTATTTTATATTCAATAGTTTTTATTTTATGAATTAATATTATTTTTATTTATTTTATCTAATTACTTAATATTATTATTCTCCGTTGAACACTTTCAACTTCTTTTTGTTCTAAAAAACTAATTGTTTTATTCTTCTAATTATTTAATTATTTTTAAGATTAATTGATTTTTATTATAAGTTAGATCGATTCTGATTTAACTAAAAATAAAAATATATACTTTAGATTATAAAAGTATATTGTTTAATAAAAAATACTAAGAAACCATTACATATATTTAGAGGCTTCACCATGCTCCAATATAGCCAAGTATCATGCCATTCCAAGCCCAACCACTGCAATAAGAGTGCCATCACATCACTACCCTGCAATCTATTACATTAAGGATGTGTTTAGATAAGCGGTGCGTTTACCTACGGTTAGTGTAAAAACAGCGGTGAGATTAGATACTGTAGCGTGAGACAAAAAGTAAGCTAAACGCACCACACCCAATCATCCATCCAAACCCACCCTAAATCTCTTAGTCAATTTAACAAAACACTCACTATTAACCATCTCACTAATCATATAAAAACATGTAGCATATGAATGTTTTCCTTAAATACTTTCTCAGAATTTAGAGAATCAATTTCTCTTTTTCAAAGTTTCTTCCAAATTAACTCTTTATAGTCCCTCCTCTTCAACTAAATCACTTACAGCTTTTGATCCACCAAATAAATCACTTTTGACCTCTTTTATCATATTTTTATATCAATAATTAGTACGATAAACATAAAAAAAATGCAGCTCACACCAATTCAATATTCCCACAATTAAACAAAAAAAACGTATTGTAAATCAAACACATATTGACTATCTTGACTATGATACTTATTATCCTTATTTCCATACATGTTCAGTACTTCATTAATGGCATTTATCGATGGAGCATCAAGATTTTTCCTCAAATTTTTAAGAACAATACTTCTCATAAATTCTATCACAACACTAAAATAGAAACGATCGACATCGAGGGCAATAATCGCCCCCCAAATGGCGAGGTGACATATCTCGCGAAGCTAATTAGTGTATACTATGTATATGCATATCCCATTAAAGCGTTTTAGAGTTCAATGAAACTTAAGTTTTTTTTTTGTTTTTTTTTTGTTAAAAGGATTTTTTTTGAAGTAACAAACAATGCTAAACACACAGCTTTTAAGTTAAAAGTATTTTTAAACCCAAAAATAAAAACGCTTTTTTTTTTTTTAGTTTTTATGTTCCGAAAAAGCACTTTTTAAGTCAAAAAAAATATTTTAAACCTTTACTTTTAATCCAATTGATTTTATGCAATATTTATATTGAGTATACAAAATTTATTTCAAATATATAACATTATATATCTACATTTATAATGATTATATTTTTAATATTTAAAATATAATTTATATATTCAAATTAAATTTTACAAATAATTAATATTAATTTTTTTAAAATTATTTAAATATTAATAATGACTTACAATAAATTATTTTTTATATACTTACAAAAATATCAAAATATTATTGAAATTGAAAATTATTTAAATGTATATTTTCATTTTACAACATTATACCTAAGATGTATTTTTTACTAGCAATACTAAATAATTAAATTTTAAATTAAACTTTTTATAAACAATTTTTAAAAGCAATTTGAAAGTAGCCTTAGTGTGTATGTATATACCTGGTGAAGCTTGGATATGTCTTGTAGAAAGTTTAACAAAGTAATATAGTTTGGTGGATGCTCGATTCTATATATACTCTTAAATTATTGAGGTTATGATATTAAGATCCTTCTATTATTAAAATAATGAATTTGACCGTTAAATGATATGTCAAATATTATGTGGTATAGTTTAAAATGAAAAGTTTAAATAAAAATAAATATTGTAAAATCTTAATTTTGATGTTTTAGAAGCTTTTACAAAAGCTTTCGATCACTCTCTCTTTTTTCTATTTTATTTTTTGCTTCTGAAAGTTATACAATAATGTTTTACTTTTCTTTAAAGTTTTTATTTTAAATTATTTCATATAATATTTGGCATGCCATTTAATGATTTTATTGATTGATTGGTATATATAACATTGATAGTTTTAAAATGTAAATAGAATGTTTTGAAATTTAGGGGTTAATTTAAAATAAAAATCATAATTTGAGGATATAATTAGAACCGTAAATAATATCTAATATAAAATTAAAACTGTAAACTAAGATCTATCATGTCAAATCATCAAGAATAAAACTAGATGTGGAAGCGTACCTGAATCCATGAATTCCTTGAAGTTTTTCTGGATCTTGGAATTTGATCTTCCAAATTAGCACACAATTAATTCAGAGAATGTTTGCTCTCTCTTTCCTAAGGATGTGATATTAGAAAATATATCTTGTATGTAATTTGAGGACTATAACCCTAATATATAGAACTTTGACACATTAGCCCTAATTCCTAATTAGTGCATCGTTTAATTAGAAATTGATTAGAACTTAATTACTAGAGTATCTACACATATTTGACCTATACTTTATTTAATAATTAAAACCGAATAAAACTTTAACAAAATTAGATTACTTTTAATTTGGGCTAACCTATCATGATAATAAATAATATGTCATTACCCTTATTATATACGTGATATCCATATTTTCCAACAATAGAAATTTGAAAGGATAATTGGAGGAATTATTTCAAATCCAAATATGAAATTATGAACCAATCACTCATCTTCTCCATCATTAAAAATGTCATCAAGAAACCAGGGATCAATAGCACTCACGTGCTTATATCAATTGTGGCAGCTACTCATTAGATTTAACTTCTCCAAATTCATAAAAGAAATTGAGAAATTAATCATGTAAAGTTGAATATAGAGAAATGGTTTGAAGCGCCATCTTTAGAATCAACCCCACTTTGAAGACAGCAACCACCCAACTATAGCAAGTTCAACGATCAACTCCCAAAATCAGAAAAGGAAAGAAGATAGTGAACAACCACACTTGGAGTGCGGCAAAAGTCATTAACCAATCAAAAACCAAGTGAAAAGATTATTCTTAATTATTGGGAATTTACTCTGATCCACAACATTATTGTAAATTCATTCATAGTCCACATCCTGCAAATGAGTTTTGGATTACTTTAAGGATTATATTACATCTTTGGTAACTTTTTTTCCCTTGCCGCAATCCATAGTTGCTCAAACAAATACATGCTCATATCTTGTAATATATGTGTTCTTCTTTTCTCAAATATTCATACCTTTTAATATTTAATTTGGGTTTTAAGGCTGTTTTGATATTATTAGGTTTGATTTTTTCACGATTTTGTTAATGGAATAACTTTGGTGTTTATTGTGAATTTTATGTTTAATTTGTCAAATACAATCCGATGGACATGATTTAATTTGAGTTTTAGAGTTGATTTAATAAAAGTTAATTGCTAATAATATTATTAGCTATGTATGAATTTTCATTAAGTCAACTCTAAAACCCAAATTAAATTCTAAAAATTAACACTAATACATTTAAGTATCAAAATATGTAACTTTTATCAAATACAAATACCCAAATTTAAGTACTAAATTATATATTAAAGCCATAAAAAATCATATTTGGAATTACTTTCATCGACAATATTATTGCAATTTCATTCATAGTCTGCATCATGCGATTGACTTTGAGATTAATTTAAGGATTACTTAACATATCTGGCAACATTTTCCCCCTTACCTTAATTTATAGCAATCAGCAGTTAATTGTACTAGATATCATTAAATTGTGACTTTTTATTTTAAATTAGTTTCTAAATTTCAAAACATATTAATTTTATTCTTAAACTATCAATGTCATATCAATCAAGTCCTTCTATTATTAAAACCATTAGATGACATTTCAAATTTTATGTGCATAATTTAGAAAGAAAAGTAGAATGCTATTATATAACTTTATAAGTTAAAACTAAATAGAAACTAAAACCGAAAAAAAAAAGAGAGAGTGAATGAATGATATATAAAACTTTTGTAGAAACATTCGAAGACATCAACACCAATATTTTTACAATATTCAATTTTCTTTAAGTTTTTAATTTTAAACTATATCATATAAGACTTCACATCTCACTTAACAATTAAATTAACGATTCAATAATAGAAGAACCTTATTGATATAACCTCTATAATTTGGAGATATAATTAAAATCTTTTAAAGTTTGGGATCTATTTAAAATAAAAATTACAGTTTGCGATATATTTACCTCTTTACGCATTAGGCGTTTTGAGAGTTACAACTTACATCCATGATATCAAAACATATAAGGTTAAATTAGTTTTTTATTTTAAAAATTATACATTTTCATAAATAATGTAATTTAAATATTGTATCTTGTTCAACTCATTAATTGGTTGAATCAATGAAATCTTCATGTTTCAAGCTCTTCAATATGTTTTTCATTAATTTTAAGTTGCTTAATATAAAAAATTAGAGAATAAATGTGTTAAAACAAATTGTGCAAAATAGAATTAAAATATATAAAGTAAAAAAAGAAAAAAAAAAGAATTTAAAATAGGAAAATAAGGTTAAAAAACCTTAAACTACTAGTGACTTGATTTATACTTCTTTATTGCTATAGGAATTTATTTATAGGTTTTTATACTTGCATAAAATAAAAGGTAGAAATGTGAACTTTAAATATTGATATTTTTTTAGATGAATTATTTCTTAAATGTTATAGTTTTATTTCTCGTAATTTTTACCATAATTTTCATATATAATATATATTAAGGATTTTTGTATTACCTTTTACATTGATTTTAAAAAAGTACATATATTTTTATTAATGTATATGAAATTAATTTACTTCAAACAAAAGAATATGTATCTGTTTTCAAAGATATATGTGAAAAATAAAGTTTAATATGAAATGAATTGTTGACATTATAAGCAGTATCTATTATAATTTGTGTTAGTAATAAATTAGAATTCAAAATATAGAATTAGGGATGAATACAAAATACTATATTGAAGAGCTATTAGAATGTTTAGTAGTTTGGAATTTGTAATTAATTTAATAATACATCATTATTATTAATGTCAAGAAATTTATATTTAAAACTTAATTCGGCATTTTTTTAATAATCTCACTATAAATTCTAATCATCTTTACTCTTTTTGAGACAATGCTTAAAACTACTTATAGCCCATTCTCAACTCATAAATAAGAGGATAACGTGTTTCACCGTACTCGAACCCACATCCTCTTGCATTGAGGATAATATCCATCCCAATCAAGTTATGACTCAATCAGCGGCCCTTATTAATTTTATTTATTCACAATAATATCAAACATACAAATATAAAATGATTCGGTTTTAATATAGAAAGAGTAAATTACACATTAACTTAAGCCAACCAAACCCTAATGAATGGCAACATCATAGTCGAAGGGCTTATCCAAATTGGATTAAGGAAGCATCATTTACTTACCTAAATAATGTCTATCAATTGCAAAATAATACAGGAAGTGCTTATCCAAATTGGCTTATGGCACTACACCAAAACAGGCTTTTAGCGGCCTTTTTTTAGGCCTTTAGCGGCGCTTTTTAACGCCGCTAAAAGTATTTGAAGCGCCGCAAAAAATGCCACTGTTGACAACGTCACTAACGTTTGCGGTGTTTTTAAAAATAAACGCCGCTAAAGAACAAGACCTTTAGCGGCGCTTCTACCACAAACGCCGTTAAAGATCATGACCTTTAGCGGCGCTTCCACCACAAACGCCGCTAAAGAACAAGACCTTTAGCGGCGCTTCTACCACAAACGCCGCTAAAGAACAAGACCTTTAAATTTTACGTAAATAATTATTAAAATTTTAAGTAATATTTAAAAGTATTTGATACATGTATAAATTTTAGTTTTTTATTTCATTTATATTTTTTTATTTTATCTTTTCTTATATTTTGGTCCTATCCAATTTAAATAATTAATTACCTGTGTGTATATATATATATATCGATCCATATCAAAAATATCAAATGGTTAGGTTTAAATGTTTTTAAATATACAAGTATTAATTAATTGTATCATTTAACAAGTTTCAATTTATAAAACTTAAGGTTTAAGCTTAAACCCAAAATTAGCCAATCAATCTACATGCATAAAGTGATCATCTATCTATTATATAACTCTTAAATAATATAAACTATGTACTCATAATTTCAATATATTAAATTTATTATTATCTATTTTAGAAATATATAAGAACATATTTAATATAAAAATTAATAAAACTAATTAATCTAAAATTAAACTCTAACCTAACTGTTGAAACCTTAAACCCCAAATCCCTAACCTCTAACCCTAAATCCCATAACCCCTAAAGCATAGAACTTAACATCTAAACCTTAAATCACAAACCCTAAATCCATATCCCGGCCTACTCTTTAAACTCTAAACCATATACTATAGTGATAATTAATTCAATATTTTAAAATTAATACTATCTCTTTTACGATTATATAAGAAATTATTTAATATATAAGCTAAAAAAATCAATAATGTATCCAAAAAACTTTAAAATTATTTTAAATAATAGTATTTTAATTTTTCTATTTTTAACAAATAATTTAAATTATTTTAAATCCCTGAGCATTAGCGGCGCTTTCTTACAAACGCCGCTAAATCCCCGAAAGCTCAGAAAACGGCGCCGTTGGGCTTAGTTTTTTTTGCGGCGTGTTCCCAAAAACGCCGCTAAAGCCCTGAGCATTAGCGGCGCTTTCATAAAAATGCCGCTAAATCCCCGAAAGCTCAGAAAACGGCGCCGTTGGGCTTAGTCTTTTTTGCGGCGCTTCCCAAAAAACGTCGCTAAAGCCCTGAGCATTAGTGGCGCTTTCATAAAAACGCCGCTAAATCCCTGAAAGTTCAGAAAACGGCACCGTTGGGCTTAGTTTTTTTTGCGGCACTTCCCCAAAAACGCCTCTAAAGCCCTGAGCATTAGCGGCGCTTTCTTAAAAACGTCGCTAAATCCCCAAAAGCTCAGAAAACGGCGCCGTTGGGCTTAGTTTTTTTGCGGCGCTTTCCCAAGAACGCCGCTAAAGCCTTGAGCATTAGCGGCGCTTTCTTAAAAGCACCTCTAAATCCCCGAAAGCTCAGAAACGGCGCCATTGGGCATAGTTTTTTTGCGGCACTTTTCCAAAAACGCCACGAAAGCCCTGAGCATTAGCGGCGCTTTCTTAAAAACGCCACTAAATCTCTGAAAGCTTACAAAACGGCGTCATTGGGCTTAGTTTTTTTTGCGGCGCTTTCCCAAAAACGCCGCTAAAGCCCTGAGCATTAGCGGCGCTTTCTTAAAAACGCCGCTAAATCCTCGAAAGCTCTGAAAACGACGCCTTTGGGCTTAGTTTTTTGCGGCGCTTTTTGGAAAACGCCGCTAATTCTAAATTTCAACGGTATTTTTTATAAAGCGTCGCTAATGATCGATCTTTAGCGGCGTTTTTTATCCAAACGCCGCTAAAAATACCGCTAAAAGCCTGTTTTTGTGTAGTGTGGGACCTACAAAACATCATTTCCAAATATTCAACCAAAATAAATGTCTAGACGAAATGGGTTTCTAGTGTAAACTTTGGGATTAAAAGCTTTTACACATTAAGGGTAAGTTTAGATGGACGGTGCGTTTACCTGCAGTTAGTGTAAAAACAGCGGTGGCGGCGATACTGTAGCGTAGGACAAAAAGTAAGTTAAACGCACTACATTGCACCCAATCGCCTATCCAAACCCACACTAAGTAAATAACAAGTCATGAAAATATATATTACATCATTATAAAATTTATTTGTATAACTTACCTGATTATAAATTTAAAACTAAAATAATTTTAACCATTCTAAACTTTAGATTTTGTATTTAATTTATCTCGTTAAAATAAAAACAATAACACCCGATTCTCTCCTGTTTTTTCACCCGTCTTTATAAAATGAGTAAGGGATTAAATCATATGTTCTTCACAATCTCAACTTCCTCGTGCCAACGGAGCTAGAATTTTGGATTCTTTTTTCTCTGATAATTGGAATAAAATGACACTATTAAATAAGGATATAAAATGAATATAAAATCTTGCTCCACCCCAGGAGTGAACCAGGAAAAACATTAAAGCATGGTTGGACTTGGATACATAGATTTTCCCTCACCATCCAACAACAGGAGTGTACCTCCTTTAATCCTTGGAGTTCCTCGTAATGGAACAGTAACGATATTAGCCACTTAGAACTTAGCCCACTTAAGAAATGAACCATTAATCTCAACCTCTCTCGTCATTCACTAATCCCTATGGCATAAAGATTGCTAAACCCAGGTCCCACTCATATATAAGCCCAAAATAATCTGTTTAATGGGTTCTTTGGTTGGGCTTTCGCAGGCCATCATTAACAAAACCCAAAACATAAAATTTAGAAGGTATAATGCCAAATTTAGTCCTCAATATTTACATCATTTATCAATTTGGACCTTATTCTTTTTTTAAAGCTTAATTTAACCCTCAACCTAAAAAAAAGGGGTCATATTTGACTATTAACCTTGTTTTTTAACTGAAATATTGATTTAACATTAAAATTTTAAACATGTACTCATTGTAATTTTTTATTTTTTATGAAATATATATTAAATTTCTAAATTATTACTTTTTTGAATTTTTTATAATTTTAAAATTATTTATTGGCGTGGTATATGAGATACATAGTGTCATGTCAGTATGAAGACATGTGGATTGTCACTCCAACATCATTAAAAATTTTAATTTTTAGTTAAAAAAGTGATTTGATTTTTTTTTAAAAGGTTGATGGTCAATTTTAGCTAAAAAAATAATAAGGGCTACGTTGACAAAAAATGTAAACATTGAAGGCTAAATGTTATATTATGTTAAATTTAAAACAAATCATGCGTTTTGGGGCTAATATGTCAAAAAAAGTCCTTAAGCTACTATTTTTGTAGTTAAATAAGGATTAAACTCTGCTATTAGTCCCTGCACTTTACGAAAGTTGTGAATTTAGTCAATGTAATTTAATTTGATTATTTTTAGTCCTTGTACTCTACTAATATTGTGGATTTAGTCATTGAACTTTAATTTGGTCTTTTTTAGTTCTTGTACTTTTTAAAATTTTAAAACTTTAGTCCTCACCAAGCAATAGTTGTTAAATTCATTAAGTTTTGTTATTTCCAAAATTGGATGTGACAAATATGTCATCATATATGTAATGTCATGTCCACTTGTTGTTTCCACAAATTACTCACTAAAAATCCAATTGGTAGATTAATAATTGTCATTTGCGTCAATACTGAAATTTCAAAATTTGAAAAAGTATATGGATTTAGAAGATCCAATTGGAGAATATGGACACGACTAGTAATTGAATTTAACCAAATAAAATTTACTGCTATCGTTTGAGTCGACACTAAAGTTTCAAAATCAACCAATTTAAAGTACGAGGATTAAATTCACAACTTTCAAAAAGTACGAGGACTAATAAAATAATTTAACCTTAAATAAGCCCTTAATCTATTACTTTTACCTATTAAAGTCCTTAAATTTCTAATGGAAGTAAAATTAGTTTAATGACTAAAGGTATAAATCTACCTATTTCTTGATCCAACCTAAACACTTACCATATGTATAGAGAGAAATTGTATTTTCTTTTTGAACCACTAAAATAAAAACCTTAAAAAGGACATCATCAACATGTCTTAATTAATGTTTTGAAACATTTTTTGGATTGGATTCAGACAATGAACCACCTTCTGTTCTTAATTTTCCCTCTCACTATTTTACTCTAATTTAACATTTATTACTTAATGATTTCATTTAAATAAAAAAAAACCAAAGTAATAAATAAAAAAAGTTGAAATGTTTAGATAAATTTTGAGATTTAATTATTATATTTAAAATATCAATTTAATCATTTATACTAAATATTTTTTATTAAAAATTTTTAATTTTAATTTTGACGTGACATAATTAACATAATATATACATGTTAATTAAAATTTTTTGACAAAAATTACTAATAGAAATGATGATTTAAGTAAGATTTTAAATTGAAAAATAAAAAAAGGTTAAAATTTTAACTTTAGATTGTAGGGATTAAATGTGCAAAATTAAACTAGTGTGAATAAAATCAAACCGAGATTTATAAAATATTAAAAATTATTTTGGATTAATTGAAAATGTGTTGTTAGTTTCGGTGTTTGTATAAAATTTTAGATTTATATTAAATATAAATAAAAACCTTTTTTATTTGATAAATAGTAATTTTCAATTTTAGAAAGAAAAAGAAATCCAATAAATAAATAAATAAATTCCAAACACATTTACTGCCAATAAAAAAAGGACATAAAATGATAAAATCTAAAAGGAAACATCGATGAATAACAAATTTACAGAAATAATAGAATGGAATAAATAAATAAGGGAAATGCCACTGTACAGTGTTTCAACGCCAGTCATCAAAGAAAAATCTAAAAAGGCAAAAAAAAAAAAAAAAAAACCTCCTATTGGGAGGTAGAAAGGAAGAAGCACGGTGCCTTTGTCCTTAGAACCAAAAAAAGAAACTCTCTGTTTCTATCTATTTCTTCATCTCTCCATCTTTCTTTCTCGCATTTCTTCTTTATAATCTAAGTTTCGGGTTATTTTGTTAAAATCTACTTTTTGTGGGGGGTTTTGTTGCATTTTTATTTATTTATAATATATGAAAAATTTCAATCCTTTGTTTATTTTAATCAAATTTTGGGTTGTTCTTTTATCATATCTGGATCACCCTGGGTCTCCAGTTTTCTGATTCTTCTGTCTTTAGGTTTTGAATAATAGAATTAATGTAAAAAAAAAAGGAATGGGATTTGAGTTAGCTGATTGGTCTTTGAAAAATAACTAGTTTCAATCTTGACTACAATCCGATTGCTGATGAAATTTGGGGTTTTTCTTGCTTTTATGGTATTTTGAGTGGTTTCTTCTTTAATGGAGCTATTGGGGATGATGGTAAATTTTGGGGTTAGAAAACGTTGATTCTTTCTGGAGGATAGCTATGGATGAAGTTGGTCCTAGTAATCAAGGAGAGCCTCCGAGGACCTCAGAATCGGGCTCCGATGAAGGCTCTGCTATGCGGTGGAGGCCGAGGCAGCTGGTTTTTTGGCCTTACTCAACTAGAAACGAAGCTGATAGAAAGCTGCGTGTTGTTGTCAGGAGGCCTGTAAGTTCTCTTTTTTCTAATTGTCTGCTCATTTTTAGTTCAAAAGTTTGTAAGGTATTTCTTTGGCATGTTGAAACGTGTTGAAAGCTCAGGAGCTTTTCATTTGGGTTTGAGTTTAAATTGTTATTGATTTACTGATGTTCAGCTGGTTTTAGTTGTGGTTTGATTAGTGATTCTGTTTAGCATAAGGAAAGCATATGTAAACTGTAAACATATAAGCAATGTAGAGGTCAGAAGAGACTGTTCCTTATTGTCTCCACTCTCCATGTGCAGGGTAAATGCTTCACTACTTGCAAATACATCATAGAAAGCTGTGAACATGAATGGGAAATGTTTACTTATTTTGGTAACTATAATGTGCCATGTCTGAATGCTTAAGCTGAATAGGTGGTCAAATTGCATCCCAGTAGAAGAATGCAATGTATTGATATTATATTAGCATAGTAAGATTACTGAATTGGTTTTAGATCCCAAGCTCTATCTACTCTGACAAGCCTCGAGATAATACAATTCGGACTGATTTATGATGTCCATTAAAAAGATAAACTAGGGAGCAGAGACTCCTTGAACAATACGAGTCTTGATGAGGGCATGGATGGTTATTTGTTTGTCATTCACCTGTTGGGTTGTTAAATCCTGTCCTGACACTGCCCTTACCAATATGGATATTCTCCTCCTAGCCACTTAATGATCTATTATCAAATACCTCTTTTTTGCCTTGTGCATAATGTTGTCTATTCTTGTCTTATTTTCGACATTCATGTTTCAATGTCTGAATGTGATCGCTGTTTGAGGAAGTATGAGATTACGCACTAAAGAGTTGGCACTGAATTTTGTACTGTAAAAATTTATTGGCATATTGCTGAATATGAAATACGAAATAGATCTTGCTTGGGTTTTCCATATGATTTTGTATATCTTTTACACCCAAGAAGTACAAAAGAAAAGGAAAAGGAGAACCCTTGCAGGATGCATGGACTCATATAAGGCAAATCTTTGTGCTGACATGCAGCTTTAACTGTGCAGTTGGTGGCAAGACTGACAAAGGACATAATTGAAACGTACCAAATATGCAACTCACAATTTAAATATTCAGAAGAATTGAATCCAAAGCGGTTTTTGACTAGCCCATCTGTTGGTGTCCTCAACGATGGCTATGACAATGTGAACTCAGATCTTATTCTAACAGTGAATTTTGTCTTGATCAATTTAGAAACACAGCGAAGGTTTGTTACTACTTTTATGATTTTTCCATGATGTTGAACTATAATTTTTGAAGTATTTCTTTTAATTTCTTTGCGGATTGACCTCACATGTGCATTTTGGATTTTCTTAATGGTGGGAAAAGGATGGTTATTCTTTTTCTTTTGCTAAAACTTCCATTGTATTGCTGAAGGTAGCTACTTGATCCTAGACTATTTTTAAATGTGATATGTCGGATATATAGATCAGTTTTATATGTAGTTTTGTTTCTATTCATGTGGTTAGCTCTTCTAAGCCACTGGAAAACGCCTGCGTAGTTAGTTTCTGTTAGTTTCTGGCTTGTGAACCTTGAATTCGGCATGCTAGAATTAGTTGTACACGAGTGTGCATATGGAATTTTGGGTTTGTGAAGCTCGGGTAATAATTATTTTTGATTATTTTACAAATTCAAACTGCCATTCCTCCCTTAACTTATCTCCTCCTTGAGATGTTCTGTTTTAAAATTTCAATCTATCTGTTGAGCTTGTATCTTTCTACTTAAGTCTAGCACCAGAGAATACTTTTTGTTTCTGTTTCCTTGCAACCTCTGCAAAATGCTTGTGCTTATATTCACGTTTTAGTTACTGAAGTAGAAATTTTTAGAAAGGGACTGGGATAGGGGCTGGGGCTGGTTAAGAATGAGACTACATTGGCTCTACAATTAACAGGTATTAGCTGAAGCCTGATTTTTCTCAGCTCAAGCATCGGTTAGCCAGGCTAGTTATTCCCTTGTGGGAAAAATCATAATATTATTTAGTTACCATATTAAACATGTAAGAAACAAATTTCAACTTCAGGTTAGTGTCTCTTGGTTGTTTGATGTCCTGGGTATTGTTATAGTTTTTCAAGATGCCAGGGGAAAATTTTAACAAAACTGGATGACCTATTTTGGGCTAGACGTATACATGTGAACTTGTTTTTTTTAAGCTCATTTCGGTAGTTTGTGCCGTCAACTGGTCTGCTTTAGTTGTGACTAGCATGGTTTTAGAACAGAACCTGTTTTCAAGTTGTTTTTCTGTGTACTGAATTCTATATTTTGGCTTTCCTGAGTATGAAAATATTTCATGTTATATACATATCCAGAGCGAGCATAGTTGCTCTTAACGTGCATAGTTCAGTACGATATTACTTATGTTACCTGTGTATTGATTTTTTTTTTCTCCTTAATGATGCACCGAACTTGTTAGTTAATGCAATCCAAAAAAATCATCAATTGTGAGAGTAAAAGGATATCCCAACCATTCAAAAAAAAAAAAAAAAAAAAGAAGGGAAAAACCTAAAAAAGAATGAGCAGGTATTATTCATGAAGGATGTAGCTTCACTGCTTCATTCATGGATATGTCAATGTCACTTAAAAAACTATTTTGCAGTTGTCTATTATCATTTAAATTAAGCTTGTTGAAGGAAGCTTTTACTCATGTTTCAATGGTTTTCTGTAGATATATTGTCAAAGATGTTCTTGGTCACGGGACTTTCGGGCAGGTTGCTAAATGCTGGGTCCCTGAAACAAGCAGTTTTGTTGCTGTGAAGATAATTAAAAACCAACCTGCTTACTATCAGCAGGCACTGGTTGAAGTTTCTATTTTGACCACGGTAATTTTCTTACAGCTCTATATATCCTTCTTTTAGAAATACCAGTTGTGAAACATCACCTTGTTTGCTTTTGACAGATAAACAAAAAGTATGATCCAGAAGACAAGCACCACATTGTCCGCATTTATGATTACTTTGTATATCAACGTCATTTGTGCATTTGTTTTGAACTTCTTGACACAAATCTGTGAGTACTTCTATTGTATTATTACAATGACACAAGATTCATCATTTGTGAATTTCTTTTACCTGTTACATAGATGCATTTATTATAGGTTCTTTTGCAGCATGTTATTGATATTCTTTTCCCTGATCTAGGTACGAACTTATCAAGATAAATCATTTCAGGGGTTTGTCATTGAGCATTGTTCAGCTGTTTTCAAAACAGGTAGTTGAAGTTTGCTTATAGCTGAATTTTGTTTGAGCTGAATAATGATTGGACTAGCTGTAGACGTCTGCTTCAATTGTCTTTTGATTTCATCATAACCTTTTTATTTATATAGATTCTACGTGGATTGGCTTTATTAAAAGATGCTGGAATAATTCATTGTGATCTTAAGCCAGAAAATATTCTTTTATGCACGAGGTGAGTTGCTTTTTCAGGGTCATTCTAGATTGGGGACATATAATACATTTTATTTTTTCCACGAAATTTGATATTTCTGCCCTGGAAATAACAGTGTCAAGCCAGCAGAAATTAAAATAATTGACTTTGGATCAGCTTGCATGGAAGATCGGTCTGTTTACTCCTACATTCAGGTTTCCATCCATAGCAATTAGCTACCACTTTCATTCTACTCATTGTTATCACATTCAGGGGGGACTTATAGCTATATTTTCATCCCTTCTCTTTTTTCTGCAGAGCCGGTATTATAGATCTCCTGAAGTTCTTCTTGGATATCAGTATCCTTCTGGCATGAATTATGGCCTTACTCTTTTCCATCTATTGATTTTGCTTACTGCTCTGTCTTTTCGTTGGGTCATTGTTTTTTTCCTTCCTTGTAGCATCTCTTCTCATGTTCAGTGTCATTCTGGATGGATTTTGATGAAATAAACTTCAGCAGGCCTAACCAATCCTCAGGTTTAAAATGAACTGAAAGAGTTATCTTGTATAAAAACTGAGCTCAACCTGTGAACCATCATTATCCAATTATCACTGCAAATTGAACCTCACCTTTATATGGCATGAGTTTGTTGCAATAGATAATAGTTTGAGGTTGATCTCATAACTTATCTCTTCAATATATTGTGTTCTGTTCTCCATGTTGAATAAATTATATTAGTGCTGACCTTTTGATCCCTTTTTATTTGTCTTCTAACATGAGATTCAAGGTATGCATCTGCTGTTTGATATGTTATATAAGTACCACATTAGACTGGAAGTGCATACAATCAAATTTGATTGGTTTAAGCAACCCTATTGAGCTCTTCCTATTCCCTCAAATTTGACTGCTTTGATGCTTAAGCATTGCATACCCAAAACCCAGAGTTTGTTTCACGTTGACTAGATTGTTCAAAGCATTGCTTTTGGCTTGACTGCTTTCATCCTCGCTTTACTCATTCAGTTATATCATTTATTACTGTGCAGCCTTAGATGTACAGGGGAAAACAAAGAGATAAAGATAGGTCTGCATTCATTGTTGTATCTTAGAGCATAGGTATTTAACTCTACTACCTGCATGATAACAATATAACATTTGAAACTCTATCTAAATTGGTGTAATAACTTTTTTGTTTATCTGCAATACAGATATGATCTTTGTGTTTCTATATGAAGAGGATCTTTTTGAGATATTGACATGGAAGATTCAGTTTTCTGTCATACTGCTGTTCTCTGTATTATGCTGCAATCAGTATAGCCTTGTATATTTTACATGTCTTCTTGTCATCTATAGTAATAATATAAAAACATTTATTTGAAATTATGTTCATTGATTGTGATTCGTTATTATCTTTAATGATTAGATAATTCTGATTTTTGTGGCTATGGCCATGATTGGTCTTTTTAGTTTGAACCTTGATCCTTGTTCAGATATACAACAGCCATTGACATGTGGTCCTTTGGATGCATAGTTGCCGAACTGTTTTTGGGGCTGCCTTTATTCCCAGGTGCTTCAGAATTTGATCTTCTGAGGCGAATGATTAGAATACTTGGGTATGCCTCTTGTTTTGGTGGTCATACATCTATCGCATCATTATCTAAGAAGTTCCAGCATTCTATGCAACACTTTCACGAGTTTATAGATTTTCAAAGTTAAATTGCCCTTATGATAAACGAGAATGTACAAGAAAAGAGAAACAAAAAATTTAGTTGGTTTCTCAAAGTAGCATATGTTTTTTGAACGCAGCAAATTGATAGTTAATCTCCTTGACTCTCGCACCCTCTCTTTAGTTTCTATTATTCCATCCAAAAGCATCATAATGACAAGTCCGATCCTCTAAGATCATTCCTCTCCTAAATTAGCATGATAGGTACGAATAGTTATGAGAGAGATATATATGCCTTATATGAGATGATTTAATGTTGTAGTATATGATATTTAACTTTCTGATTGATGTGAATGGTTTAGTTTGGCTTCTTTGTTATGAGTACCTGTGAAGGACGTTCTAGAATTCTTTATCTGTTGAGATTTTGTGTTGCCTTTTTTGCTGAGTCCCTTTTCATGGCCCAAGATTGACCTCCTCTGAACATGACATTAAATCTTCTGGTTCATATTGGAATTTCAGCTTCTTTAATGAATTATAATGCCTTATTTATGTATGTGTGAAAATTGAAATCTGTTAAGACACACATGCATGTGTTGTTGCATAGTTTAGTTTTGACTGGACTAGGATAATATTCCATAAAAAATAGTTTAGTTCACCACAAGAAGTAAATAGAAGTATCCCTAGAATATGCTGTGTGCTAAAGTTACATTAGGAGTTTGATCTAGAACTAAGTCATCTAGCTGAAATAGTTTATGGAAATTTAGAACATGATGATGTGTGTCCCATCTTTAGAATTCTAGAATCCATCCTACTTTATTTTTCTTGTACCATGTTTAATCAGTTGCTATTTCTTAGTCAGTCTGCTATTTTCTTGCTTTAAAATAAGTATATGCTGCGTATGATTTTCTTAGTGTTTTCATACAAATTTTCATTTCAGATTTATTTCCCTTCGACCAAAATTAACCGGGTTTCCATTAGATAATCTATAAACTAAGGCTTCGCTTGGTAGAGTGGAAAGAAAATTGGAAAGAATGAAAATTGACAGGGTAGAAAAATGGAAAGATAGAAAAGATAATTTTTCTTCCATAGGTGTGCTTGGTAGGAAAGATGGAAAAATTGAAAAAAAAAAAAGTAATTTTCTTTTCATTCATTGCTTGGTAGAGTTGAAAAATGAGAGGAAAGAAAATGAAGCTTTTAAAAATTCATAATTTTGAACTAACAGATACCCCTTTCTCATTTTCTCTCCTCTTATCATTCCAATTTTGGAAGGATTGGTTGCATTAGGATGGAAAATGGTCCTATTTTTTTTTTTACTCACTTTTCTTCCCTACCTAGCACGCTCAAAATTTATTTTCCTTCTACTTTTCTACTCCCTCCTTCCATCCTTCCACTTTTCCACTTGACCAAGCACCCTAAAAGAAGATATTTTAGCACTTATCATCCGTTCAGTCAGTTCTATTTTTGCAATTGTTGTGAAGCCTTTTATATATGTGGTTTTAATGTTGTAGATCGCAACCCCCTGATTATGTTCTAAAGGAGGCAAAAAACACAAGTAAGTTCTTTAAGTGCATTGGGAGTACCCACGATATAGAGAATGGTGAAGTCCCCATTGGTAGCAGAAGTGCTTACCAAGCATTAACAGAAGAAGAATATGAAGCTGTAAGTGTTCTTATTATCAGTTTTGAAGACAACCATTTATAGTATTAAAAGAATAGAAATTTCTGTATGACTGGGTCTTGTTTATATTTTATGTTCTTCATCGAATAGTCATTGATGCTTGTTTCTATTCAGAGGGAGTTAAAAAAACCGTTGATGGGGAAAGAGTATTTCAGTCATAAGAACCTTGAAGCAATTGTCACAAATTATCCTTACCGGAAAAACTTGCCTGAAGAGGATATCATTAAAGGTTAGCATCTAACTTCTGCATTGAATGTCCAGCAAGCCATGGTGGGAAAAACATTTTCAGTTTGTGATTACGATCCTTTAATGACTTACCAAAGGCTGTGGCATAATGAATCTGTGACAGAGGGTCAAATACGATTAGCTTTGATTGATTTCTTGAGGGGACTAGTTGAGTTTGATCCAGCCAAACGGTGGTCGCCTTTTCAGGTAGTTGAAATTTCACTTGAGTACTTCTTTATTATGCTATTCCAACTAAATATGAAGCAATAGGAGCTTCAACTTCATCTTGCAGGCTTCAAAACACCCTTTTGTTACTGGAGAACCTTTCACATGTCCATACAGACCTCCCCCTGAGACCCCTCACTTGGTAAGGGACCTATGTGTGTAGCTCTGCAATTGAAGAAGCTTGAACCATATTTCATAAATTAATATTATCTATGTGACTTTTATTTCAATGTTTGGTACCATGCATACAGAGGAATTGCCTAGTCCTCTCCCGATTCCCATATTGATTTGTGTTTATTCATAGTGGAGTGGTCATTTTGTTTTTTTTTCTTAACACTGGTATAATCTTATTTTATATTCTAGGAACTCCTCTCTTATTTATAAAAGTTTAAGGTTGTTGAAATAATTCAACATAGAGTTCTGTACATGTTTGAAGAAATTTCAATTTCCTTTGTGTGTATGCTGAGCATAAAGCTTCTTTTGGCTGGTGTGAAAGATTTGGCATTATTGGCCTTCTCATGGTTGAGCTGCTTTTATAGTAGCAATCTGTTCTTGTTGAATCACAAGCTTCACAAAAAGATATGCTAATCTGTTATTTTCGGGGGGAAAAAATAGAGGAAACTATACTGGCCTAATTGCTGCCTTTTTCTTGGTAGCCTGTTGCTCAAAACATTAAGGTGGATCATCACCCTGGTGGAGGGCATTGGTTTGCTGCTGGTCTTTCCCCCAATGTAAGCTTCATAATGGTCCTGCATTTTTATTTCCAGAGTAGCAGACTTACTACATTATTTTAGTAGCAGTCTTATACTGATGTATTTTCCATTGTGTAGATTCCAAACAGGAACATGGTTGCGTTTCATAACAGCCCACATTTCCCAATGGTGCCATATGTTCATGCAAATAGCTATGGCAGTATAGGAAGTCATGGCAGCTATAATGATAATACTGGGCTCGGAAGTAGTTACGGGAGTTACGGAGAGAGTAGTAATATGTTTGCATATTATTCACCTGTTGGTCCATCTGCAATGAACATGCATCCACAGAGCGGTGCATCAATGCTTGGAAGTAGTCCTGATGCTAGATGGAGATTTATGCATTATTCTCAGGGGCAAGGACTTGGTGTGAGCCCATCAGCTGGAAACTTTGCACCACTTCCCCTTGGCACTAGTCCCTCGCAGTTTACTCCTCCAAGCTCCTATTCAGGTGGCTCTCCTGGACACTATGGTCCTACTTCTCCTGCAAGAAACAGTTGTCAGGGATCACCTTTAAGTAAGATGGCTGCAGCTGGCCAGTTTAATAGAAGAAAAAGTTGGGGATATTCTGGAAGTTCCCAATCTCAAGAGAGTTCATCATCTCCAAACTGGCAAGGACAAGTAACTGATGGCGCCATTTCTAGCCAAGCTGAGGGAAACTCTCAGGCGGATGGTGGTCTCCCCTCTCACTTGCTGTCAAATTCTAACGCAGCCAACTGGAACCAACAGCTAGGAGTTGGTTCTAATGTGCAACTGCAGCATAGCCCAAGAGCAACTCAAGATAAGTCAGAGACCAGCATGCCATTGCTTGATCCTGGAGATTGGGATCCAAATTATAGGTGAGTAGAGAACTTGGAACTGCAGTCTCATCTTAGTCAAATATTGAGATATACTTTGTCCTAGCCGTGTTATATGTTCTATTCATTTCTGTTCTGTTAATCTATAAAAATTGTCTGTTGGACATGCAAACAACCATAAAAATAATGGTCTTTACCCTTCTTTACCCTCTCAAGGGTTAGTTGGGTGCCAACGTGCTGCCCTGCAGCCTGCAGCGGCCTTTTCAGGCCCCTGCTTCTATGTTGCTCTAATCTTCATTTTTCTTGGAGTACCTATGTCTGACACCTCTGTTCAATGCATTTCTAAATGTGTTTGGGGGTATTGCTCCAGGGACCCTCCAGATACATAAAGTCTTGAAATTAAGATTGAACATGCATGGAAATCTTGAAAATAAGATTGAACATATTTGGGTTGGTCACACACACGTCCAACACTCATATCCAAGTTCGAGTAACATAGCTCTCCTGCACGGTGCCTAAACATTCTTTAGCATACTGATGTTTGTCATGTATTTTAGTAGCCTTGTTTTTACCTTTTTTTGTTCACTATTGCACACCAATATTTCTTTATTACTGATTTTATGCATATATTTTGCATAGATTGCTTGCTGTTAGAAATAATAAGATATGGGATAGAGAAAATGGCAGCATCTTGATACACAAAATATTATCCTCTATGTTTATAATTTGTTCAAGTATGAGCTTTAGATGGTAATAAATTACTCTCTAAACAGTCTGCTTTCAGTGAGATTCCATCATGCCTATGTAAACGGTTCTTGCAAATAGTCTCACCAACTTATAATAACAAGTCATAATTTTGGAAGCTTCTTTGTTCATGCTCAAACTAAACTGATCAAGGACTTGAATTTCACAAAATAATGGGTTATTGGCTCAATACTGGTTGGTTAGCCTAGAACATATCCGTAGGTGTTTTATCTGATTAATATGCTAGGTTGGTTGTTGTCCAAAAAAATATTCCATGCTGCATCAGGAACTCACGGTACTCCTAAAACCAGTCACAGTTGCAATATTTTGCGTCTTGCTGCTTCTGTAACAGAGTTGCCTCATTAGAAAGTGCATATACTTAAGTTCTTATAACTTCAAGAAAACTAAGGTGTTTATATGCTCAACTGTACTATCTTATCTCATTCTTCATTTAGATCATTTATCACCCCCACCTCCAAAAATAAATAAATGATCTTTCACTTACAAATGCCTCTCTTCTCTGTAGGTGGGCATGCCATTTGCAAGTAGATGGAATTTTCTCTCTTTTCTAGAGCTTTTAAGTACTCTAAATTCTTGTAATATATTTAAGAAACCTTTTTTTCCCCAATGTCAAACTAATTATCGAAAATTAAGGAATATTTTGTTTGCTTCTAATAGGGATGGTAAGTTATTTGTTTCGTAGACTTTTTGGTGTGATATTTGTTATACGATCTTTTAACTTCTTATGTTGTCTGCCATTGTTGTCACCTTAGTGATGAACTTCTTCTACAAGAGGATGGATCAGAAGAGGGCTGTCTATCAGCTGACTTTAACAGAGGAATGCATATTGGTTCGGCTGATTCATCTGTTGGAGTTGGAAGATTCAACCGTCCCTCAACCACAAGCTCAAATTTATCAATTCAAAGGTAATTGCATAACCTTCTTAGTGAATGGCTTTACAGGTCCCTTCCCCCTGGTCAATTTGATTGCAAGATATACATGTTCAAATAATTCTTATAGTATTTTTTATTTTCCTTTCAATATAATTTTGGTTTAGGGTTTTTGCTTATATGCATGCTTTTTTATTTTCCCTACTGAAAGCTATAGTTGGCTTTTGGTTTTTGCTTATATGCATGCTTTATATTTTCTCTATTGAAAGTTATAGTTGGTATTTATGTTCCACATGATTGATGCAGCCCAAGATGAGTTGTGCATTATAGAGATGGATATGCAGTATATAATGTCAAATATCTGCTTTTGTCTTTCTTTGAAGTGTTCAACACTATTCTTGATTTATTTCTATGTTTGAGTACAGACAAAATGGACCTGTAGGATTTTCACATGTAGAAGTGGGCAGCCCTCCTTCAGCTAATGATATGCATGCTGGATATCCTCGTTTTCTGTCTAAGCACTCTCACTTCATGCCACATACAACACAAAATTATCCTAGCCGTTTGGGGCAGCAAACTGCTCAGCGGTTCAATCCTGGTAGATCCACTGGTGCTCGGGGAGGCGAATGGAATCACATGAAAGTGCAGCTCCCTCCTAGCTTTAATTCTGGGGGCCCACGTTCTCCTGGAAATAGTACATTCAGTAATGGCATGCCGTGGGGTATGTCCTAACTTTAACACCATCAAACTACTCTTAGTTACCTCGTACTTTGCAAAGTAATTTCATAGAACAATGTCTATCAAAATGATGTAACTATTGTTGGATAATTTAGGGAATAGAATGAACTGATTCTGTTTTACTCAATCCTGGCATTGTTAATGTAGGGCGTAGGGCCAACCATCCCGTCTCAAATATTCCATCAGGTTCTCGTGGAAGAAAGGACTATGGAAGGATTGCCTAATGTCTGAATCAACTCGGCGTGGGATTATGTATTGGGTGTTTGACAAGAAATATGTACTCAAACAGTTCTCACTTAATTAGTGAGGTCATTATAAGCAAATGCTCATCTAGACCATGCTCATTTATCGTGCTTTGCATAAATATAATTTATAGTGGTGGTTTTGCTCGTCTTTCAATGAATTTGCACGCAATTCCCATTCTTTCGGTCATGATTCTTTACTGTTCCTGGTAGATTTCTGATTTACTTTCAATTCTAAAGTTGCAACCGAACCCGTTCAAGGAATCTAACTGTGTTACTTAGTTATTCAATGCAGCTGCCTACAAGTACTCAACAAGAAGTTCATGTACGAACCAATGACTATACTTTGGAGCATCTAACTAGTGGTAAACTATTATTGCATGTCTCAGAGATGTTGAAGCTGAAATTCTTTCCTTTTGATGTGTATGCTCTTACTATGTTATTCGGACTAGGGGTGTGAATCTTTGTACCTGGAGTCTTTGGAGTATCATATTCCTCTATCCATGTCCAGATGTGTGTCAGGCTTAAATTATTCAAGAAAAATGAAGATTCAGAACAACATAATGCTGTTACTTGAGATAAATAATAAGTTCTGTAGAGTCATTGTTAGGAAATTCTGGGACTGGATTAAGACATCAGATAACACATTTGGGCCTAGTCGGCAAGTATATTGTGTTAAGTCTTGCTAAGATTTTTGTCGACTAGCAATGTACAGGACTATGTCATCTCCAGATACATGCTTTCGGAAAATGATGCGAGAACAGAATACTTGAAGTGGTGAGTGATGGGAGTTTAAGACTTTTAAGTACCTTGATGCTCTGGCTTTTGTTTCTGTTCCTCTGGTAGGCAACGCTGAGAATGCTGCCTCTATCGAGATTTTGTGCAACTTTATGACTGTAAGCATGCCTGCCATCACCTTCACATGGCAGAATGCGCTGTAAACGTTGGTTGAGGTAATCTCTTCACAGAAACTAATAGGGTATCATTCATGTCTGAAGTTTTTCATTACTAGAAGAAGAACAAGCAGTTGCAGGCATTTCATAGTATAAATCCGTAATAAAAATTCCTCAGTTTCTTTGCTTTTAGGGATGATCATGAATCAGGCTGTTGGATTTGATCTTTCGTTCTGGAATATGATTATATACATAAATATATATTATGTAACTGAAGTTTCAAATAAATCTAATAGTTTTATCATAAGAATTGTGAATATTATTTTCTTATATTGAATAAATACTTAGATATTTATTTATGTATATGATTTATAACTTTATGTGAATAGAATATGAAATGTGAAGGAAGAGCAAGGTAAGAAAGTGAATAAAGTTTTACCTTAGGAAACCAAAATGAAGTGTTAAGGCTAATAAAGTGAATGATCTGTTAGGAAAGAACCACATTTAATATTTATAATTTTTAAAATATTTAAGCATGAATTTGATTAATTTATCATTTTCATAGCGTTGAAGAATATGGTGAACACATATTTTATCATTTTCAATTGCTAGATGACACAGTTAAATTGAGGAATATGAGTTGGGAAGTAAATGAGTAAATTGAGGTGAGCCATTGCTTTTTCTTTTTTTTTTTTTTCAAGTGACGTCAGATTAATTGAAGAAATAAGATTACAACATTAAACACACACACACACACACAGGTGCTTGAAAAACCAGCAAATGGTAAAAGTTCCTCAGACAAAATAAAAGCTGAACAGGCAGCATCATCCAAGCAAAGGACCAATCGAAGATCAATTGTAATTGGAGCATCACTCGATGTAGCATGAGCCAAAGCTTTGCAGAAAGGATCAGAAAAGGGATGCCTCTCTCTCTTCTATTTTTCTACTGAGTAACAAATAGTTACCAGACAATGTATTCCTTTTGTAGAATCATAAAAGCTTTCGAAATAGTAAATTTATTAAACAATAAATGACATTTTTGTTAAGAGTAAATGTTAATTTTGTTTAAATTTAGTCTTTTTTTTAATGATATAAAGATTAAATTGATCTATTTAATAGTAAAGGGACTAATTCAATTTAGTTTCGATAATAGGATCTACCAATTTCATTTGCCCGTCGTATAATATATTACATGATTTTTTTTTGGTTATTTTGGATTTGTTGAATGATTGGTTTCAATTTTTGAACACTATTGAGGAGCATTTTATATAATGTTAAAATAAGCTTTAAGTCTTTGTATTCTTTGACACTTAGAATTTAGTCTATTTACTTTTATTTTCACGAATTTATTCTTCCTACTTTTCGTATTTGGAAAATCATGTTCAATTGTTAATACTATTAAATTTATTTTTGTCAAATTTGTTGGTGTACAATTTGAAATTAAATAAATACTCACTTGATAGCCATGCAATTAAAATATTACTTTTATACTGAACCTAAAATTAATAGAAAAATTTAAATTCAAAACATAGAAGGATTAAATTTCTTAAAATAAAAGTAAGTATATTAAATTCCAAACATAAAAAAAGTACAAGGACTTAATGCATACTTTAACCTTTTATACAATTTATGAATATTTTATATTTGAAATTTATTTAATCCCATATTTGTAAATATTATATATACATATTAAATTATATCTAAAAATTGGTGAATACGTGACCATATCAAATTAGTTATCATTATATTATTAAAAGAAATCAAATATTGTTAAATTTTGATAAAGTTAACATTTACTATTTAACAGAGCTAATATTTTGAAAGCTTTTTATGGTTTCGAAAATAAAATATTTTATTTAAAATTGAAATACAAATAAAATAATAATTGTTAGGTCAATTTTTAATTAATGAATGTTAACCATGTTGGTTTTCGTTGATTATTTTAATAGTATGCGGATTAAATTAATAAATTTAAGAGAGATTAAAAAAATAGAGGGATTCATTTATCCAGTTTCTATAATATAGGGACTTAAAAGGCAATTGCACCTAAAAAATATTTATAAGAAATAAAATATATAAAAGAATTCTAAAATTTCCCGACCCACTCTCATCAGTGTTCATAGATCCCTGGCCGCCAAAGAAGCCTCGCACCACCACTGTGTCCCAGCTTCTCTGCCCTTCAACCACAGACCTAACCAAGCACCACCCTCTTTAACCCCCAGGTAAACATTTTGGAACCCTAAACTTTTAACTTCAACAATGTTTATCTGCTCTGTTTCTCCCCTCACTCTGTTATATTTCTTTTAATGTTTTAAGCAAAGGTTTAGTGTAAAATCCAAGACATCTATCTATCTGTTCAGGAAATTTTAGCTTATATTTTTCTCACTATTATCTATCTCCTATTTTGCCAGGTTTGTTCTATGTTTCTCATTTGTTAACTTGATATTGAAGAAAATGTCGACCAAGTCACAGCCATCTTCATGGTTTAGGCTCCTTAACCAGACCTTTCAGAACCCTCCTAGAACTCCGCCTTCATTTTCTCGGAAAATCTCATCGCCAAACACCCATTACTCAAGTGCTCCTTGCCTCCGCAATCGTATCCCTAAAACCCTCTTAAAACCCCATTCCCCATTTTGCCGAAAAATCTCAACTTTTTCCTATTTTCCCAATCACCAAACACCAAAGTCTCCACTTTCTTTTATGAGATGTCATTTCTCTACAAGCTTTACATCGGACGAGGCAATCGATGATCTGCTTGAAGAACTTGTTGCTGAAGTAGAACTGGAGAAGCAGAAAGAACGAGAGGATAGGAAGAGAAAAGGTTTGGATACAAAGGATATTGATGAAGAGGATAATGAAGATTATATGGGTGTAACGCCATTGATAGCCAAGCTTGAAAAGAAGGAGTTAACGGAACAAGATATTGATCTAATGCTTGAGGTCCCCACGGATTCGGATACCGAAGAAGATAGTGAGGATGAGAATGATAGGGATGACAACAAGTGGGAATTGCAATTTGAGAAGAAAAAGAAGATGCATGAGCAGCTGTTAAAGAACTTCTGTGAGGCGGGTAAATGAACAAGTCTTGTTTTAATTGTGTTGATTTATAAGTGATATTTATGAAATTTCATTAGTTGATATATTGGTGACAAAATTTACGCTTTTGTACTTGACAGGGACACTCGATGATGCTTTTAAATGGATGGAGAAAGTTAACAAGTTTGAGGAAAAGCATTTTAAACTTCGTCTTGAATATAGGGTCATTGGTGACTTGATGAATCTACTTAAGGTGGCTGAAGGAAAGGAGAAATTTATCCTTCAGCAAAAATTGAATAGGGCAATGAGGCTTCTTCAATGGAAGGAAGCTTACGATCCCAATAATCCTGCCAATTATGGAGTTATTCAGCAACAACAAGTTGATCCTTCTGGTGATCATGAGGAAGGTGCTGAACTTGAGAATGAGAATGAGAAGAAAATAGTAGGCAATGATGATGAGGAGGATGAAGAAGAATTTGATGATATGAAAGAGAGGGATAATATTCTCTTGGAGAAGCTGAATGCTATTGACAAGAAACTGGAAGAAAAGCTGGCAGAGTTGGATTATACATTCGGCAGGAAGGGAAAGCTTCTTGAGGAGGAGATCAGAGATCTTGCAGAGGAAAGAAATGCTTTGACAGAGAAGAAAAGGACACCTCTTTACAGAAAGGTAAGTGCATACAATATCCTCTATTTATATTGCTTCCAAGTTCAAACAGTTTAGTTATTTTTGAATGGTTGAGGGACAGAATCTAACCTAATATATTTTACTTATTTCATGCCTTTCATGGGCAGGCTCTGCTAGTTGAAGTTCTTCTTCTCCTTCACTCCCATTTGTCATTACCTTGCTAGAATGAAATGGGTTATAGCATTGAGAAAATTCTATTGAACTACCTTAACTGGATTTTATTCTTCATATTCTCTAAATTATATGAATGCATATATTCATTGTTTATTTAGGATTTAAGTTAAAAAAGTGCCATTGGCATCATGGGAGAAATATGTGATGTATGTATAAAAGACCTTGTGATGTGCTTTATAGACACCAGCTTACTTGTTTGGGTATGCCGTAATGACTATGCAGTGCAGTTATCTGTTCCTTTGAAATTTGAGCAATGTCTAAAGCTGCCTTTTCAATAGCTATAATTGAACTTGAGTATGGGATAGTGCATGAGGAGTTTTGCTTAGAAAAGCCCATTTCATTTTTGGAAATGCCAAAAGATAAAACTTTCCTGATATTACATTTCTGTGTTGCATGTAACAAACTGGGTTGTTTTTGAATGATGGCAGGGTTTTGATGTGAGGTTGATTGATGTAAACCGAACTTGTAAAGTAACAAAGGTAACCTCATGTCATCTGTGTTTTGTTATTAGATTGATTTCTATGTAACTCATTTGAAGTTGATATTGTCCAGGGAGGGCAAGTGGTCAAGTACACCGCTTTGATGGCATGTGGAAACTTTCATGGTGTTGTTGGATATGCAAAAGCCAAAGCCCCAGCAGTCCCTATTGCACTTCAAAAGGTAACTGTTCACTGCTTTTATTTGTACTGTTCATTAGTTTTGCACTCTTCATCGATAGGTGAATCAGACACATGTTTTACATTTTTAACCCTATACCAGTATAGTTCCTTTTTAATATTGAAAAAGGCATAGTATGCAGTTACATTTGACTTCCTCAAATATAATATATAACATGCCATGAGCTTGAGGATATGACCTTTTACAAATTAGCAATTTAAGTGGGAATAAGGGTAAAGGATACGAAAATTTGACACTGGTTGGTGCTGATGTACAAATTACAATATATTCAACTCAAGTGTGAGTGTTAGATGTGACCTACGAATTAGAGATGTAAGTGGGAATAAGGGTAAAGCATATGAAAATTTGACACTGGTTCGTCCTGATGTACAAATTACAAATTTAACCTATGTTACTAGGATAGTTAGACTGAGGTGTGAGCGTTGGATATGGAGGTGTGACGGTGTCTTCATTTTTTCTAAAGGTTTTCTTATTTATTGGGAGGATCACAACCGTATATTCATGTCAAAAAATACGATGGATGTGGATGTCTTTGTATGAAAATTTTGGGGGGGTTTCATTCCCATCTAGGTTTTCAAATTTTCAAAATGGTTTTACTTGTTTGGGTAAAAATAATGGAGAATTTCAAAATTTGTGAATAATTTCAAGAAGGGATTTGAGTTACTTCCTTCAAATTCCACCTAAAAATGTGATTTTTTTCAAAATTTCTGATAATCTTATTTCATTTAATACTCGTAGTCCCACTATAAAATAAAAAAAGCTTAAACTTCAAAATATAATTTTTATTTGCTTCTAACATATATTTTTAAAATTTTATGCTATTAAAAAAATTTGCAAATGTGTTTATATTATTTACTTTTAACGTCATTATTTTTCTTTTATTAATACTTTTTAACTAATGAATTTTCAGTAAACTAAAATTTTCTAAGGTGACTATTAATTACAATTACAGTTGCTAATATTTTGAGAATATTCAAAATTTTAAAAATCCTCGTGTATTTTCTCATTTTATTGATAGCTTTTCTGTGTATGTTTAGTACGATATCCATGTTTTAGATTTTATATACAACAAACTCGTACAGCGCTACACTAGAAACTCTTATAATGTAAATGTTTCGTTGTGTGTTCAAAGCTGTATGTTTCAAATAAACCTTGTTCTAGCTCTTGACCTAGTTTCTACTTTTGGGGCCTAGTCTTGCTAATATTAAGGTTCAGGGATTTAAATAGCGGTCCGTTACCGAAATAGCGGCCGTTATATAGCGGTAACGGCACCGTCCGAAACCGCTACTGCCGAAACCCGCTATACCCGCAATACACAATAAGTAATGTAAAATTCACGACCGCGATACCTGCAATGACCGCAATAGCATCCGTTATGTCCGCAACCGCGATAAACGCAATGCGACCGAAAACGCGACCGCGACCGCAATTTAAATCCCTGTTAAGGTTATCTGTTTTTTCTTATGATTGGTTTTTATATGGTTACTCTCGTACCATGATGCTATGATGTCTGGGTGGGAGTAGTGAAATCAATTTAATTCGAAAGGTGTATAATATCATCAATATTGTCCATCATGAACATGTTGAATAAATCATTAATCAATTTTTAACGTTAGAAGCTCGATAAATTTACATGACTTGTGTAACTTACCAACAGGTGCATGAGAAATGCTTTGAGAATCTTCACTATATTGAACGACATGAGGAGCATACGATAGCCCATGCAATTCAAACAACATATAAGAAGACTAAGGTGTGCAATGCATAACTATCTTCTTTCATCGCCATTTTTAATCTCAATCTATGTTTGTCCTAATTGTTCACTCTTTTTAAAACTTGATATGCATTGGTAGGTCTATCTCTGGCCTGCAAAAACTACAACGGGTATGAAAGCTGGAAGAACTGTTGAAAACATTTTGGAGTTAGCTGGGTTCAAGAATGTCAAATCTAAGGTAATAGAGTTTGTTTTACTCGGAGTCGGGCATATATGTTTGCCAAGAATTTTCATGCATTTGGAAGATTGTTAGAGATTCATTTCTCATACTTGCATGTAGAAGTGAATAGGGTGGGTTCCTTACAATGGCTAATCTGAACTATATATCTTCTCAGGTTATTGGCTCAAGGAACCCTCACAACACCGTCAAGGCTGTTTTTAAAGCCCTCAATGCAGTAAGTAACTCACTCACCCTAGATATTGGAATAGGGTTTAAACCACTCATTTGGATTTGACTTAAAAGAACTCGAATTTTACTCGGTAATTGTTGAGTCGAGTCTGAATTTGACTGGTGCGCGTAAATAATTGAGATGTCTTGCACGGGATCCCATGTTTACTAGTTAAATGAGAGCCTAATTGGGATTGAGCTCAAGCTGAGCCAAACCTCAAATTCAAGCTCGATTACACCTTAAATTGAATTTATGTTTGGCAGCCTGAATAACATAAGAATAAAAAATGCGTGCTTGCAGGTTGAAACACCAAAAGACATTCAGGAGAAGTTTGGGAGAACGGTTGTTGAGAAACACTTGCTGCAATAGCCCCCCCCCCCCCAATTCATACCCTGTATTTTGGATCAGATAAATTGAAAAGAAAAACCCCTTCAAAGTTTTGTCATTGTTTGATGTTTTGCCATGTATTTGGTTTCATAGCCCAGCACCCATTTCAACCATTTTTTTTTCTTTTGAAATAATTCGGGGCTCTGGTTTTGTGCCTAAATATTTTAGATAATTTTTTTTTCTTTTTCTGAACTTGGTTTTCTCCTCTTTTTTTTGTTCTTTTCTTTTAAGTCCAATTAGTGCTTTGGAAAAGGTCTTTTAGCCTTAATTACACGATCTGAATGTATCAAATGTCGTAAAATATGCGAATATGAATACATAATTGGGTTGGAGTGGAACACCATTTAGTTTTTTATATTTAATTTGATGATTTTTTTTCTTTGTATTTTTTTTCAAATTTTAAAATTTCCTTATTGTTAAATACATTAAGTCTTATTATATCTAAAATTGGATGCACTAAACATAGTTATATGTTTAAAGATATATTAACTTGTTATTTTTACGTATCATTCATTAAAAATTTAGTTAACGGGTCAAGTTGAAAATTTGAAATTCGAAAAGTATAGGAATTTGGAATTATTTAGTTGTTGAATATAGATTAAATTTATAACTATAAGTATGATACAAGATAAGCGAATTGAACTATTATTGTTTAGGTTAGGAATAAAGTTGAAAAAGTATAGAGATTAAAATTTATGTCTTTAAAATTGATCATATTAAATATATAGGACTAAATTTACAACTTTTATATTAGAATCTAACTTTGATTTTTCATTATAGTTTGGTTTAGTGTCACCATGGATAAGATTTTAATTCATTTAATTTGCAAGTGTCTTTTATATGTGTTACTTTTTATATGAATATGTGGCTTTTAAAATATAATTTCTATACAAATACGCGTGTGGTAGATAGGTATGCTAGTCTAATGTTAATTACATTTTACAAATTAAAGCTATTATTTGTTCGTTTGGATTTTGCAATTTTTTGAAACTAAATTTGTGGTTGAATTGGTCAAACTACAAATTTTTGGTTTGACTAATTTGATCACTTGTTCGATTCAAAGCAAATAAATTATTAAATGATTAAAAATAAAAATTAAAAAATCTAGTATAATCGGTTGAGCCATCATTTTAATCGTGTCAATTTATGGATTCATCAATTATTGATCTAATGTTGAAAACATTGGACTTTGTGATTGGGTTTTATATATTGCATTTCTCGGGCATTTTACCAAAAAAAGTCCTTTTTTTCAAAAATTATCGAAATGGGCTCATTATTTAATTATTTACTAGAATGGTCTATTTTTCGGGAAATCGCGTCCACGTCAGCGCGATGTCAGAGTACGCGTCAGGAAATCGCGGCCACGTCAGCGCGAGTTGCTGACATGGCAACAAATCGCGTCCTATATCCTGACGCCACGTAGCGCGTTCCGGGGGAAGCGATTTTGCCGTTTTTCCCACGTTAGGTTTTTTTGGCTTTTAGGGCTTAGGGTTCAGGCTTTTTAGGGTTTTTAGGTTCGGCAAGAAATAATTTTGAGTTGACGTTTCTGATCAAATAGTATAAAACCGCTTCTAGCAAGATGCTATTTGAGAAGAATTTGTGAAATCGCGCCGTCGTGGACTCGCTTTTGCTACAGTAGGTCATGGATGAAATAATTTTTTTTGACGTTTCTGAGCAAATAATATAAAATCGCTTCTAGCAGGATGCTATTTGAGAATAATTTGTAAAATTGCGCCCTCGTGGACGCGCTTTTGCTACAGTAGGTCATGGATGAAATAATTTTTTTTTGACGTTTCTGAGCAAATAGTATAAAATCGCTTCTAGCAGGATGCTATTTGAGAAGAATTTGTGAAAATCGCGCCCTTGTGGACGCGCTTTAGCTACAGTAGCATGTTTGGGCCGAGGCTATAAATTAGGCAGAAAATGTTCTCAGAATGCATAAGTCACAGCAGAAACAATTTAGAGAGGCTAAGAAGGTTAGAGTTTCATATATGAGTGAACGTATTAGTGTTGTTATTTACTACGATGGTGAGGCTTGCCACACCGAGAATGGTGTTGGTTTTTTGTCGGAGAATACGGTGCGACTGGTTTTTAACCAGAATATAGATTTGACAGAACTTCGTAAAAGAATTAGGCGTAAAATTTTCGGAACGACGCTAATGAAAGTTCTGTCTATCACGTATCGATTTTGTTCTTATGTTGATCCGGTGACATATGACTCGTTCGACATAAAAGGTGCTCGTAGCTTGGAGGCAATGATGCAGACTCATCTTGCTAGTGGAGCACCTTATATTGAGTTATATGTACAATTTACATCGCCAATTGATGTACTTGCGATCGATGTTCGAGATGTATACATGACCCCTGGCCGACACTCGGTTAGCGGGTTACAAAATACGGAACAACCCATGTTCGGTAGCGGTGTCGAATGCACATCCCCCGCAAGACACTCTGTCGGTGGATGGGACATGTACGTTGGTGGCTCGACGTTTAATGCTGAAAATACGTACTGGAGAATGACATCAAGTTCTAGTGGGTGGCAATCTACATCTAATTGGGGACGTTATCAAATGCCCAGAAGAAGGGATAACGTACTCCCTACGACGTCAACCGGTGAGGGGACCTCGTACGCTGCAGATGATTGTGGGTTAGAAGATGACTCCGATGTGGATCCACCTCGAGAGCCCGGGCCGGATGGTGCAGAAGTTGGCTTATTTTTTGAACAGAAGCCTATTCCAACATAACCTAAAGATGCTGGAAGGAGTTCAGATGAAGAAGAACATCCACGATTCAGAGCATACTCACCTCCAGCCCACATGCATAATGTCGATCTGTCTGTAGATGATGCGTTAGAGTTTCTAGATCTACCACACCAGTTGCGTGATCGTACAAGTTCGGAGGTAGATTCCAGTGAATTTGAAGTTGGTAATCAGTTTACCAACAAGGATAGTTTTATTGGTGCTTTGAAACAACATAGCATCAAAAACGTCGTTAACTACCACGTCGTTAAAATCCAAATCTGATAAGTTTGAGGCGAAGTGTGCGGTCTAAGACGACACATGTTCATGGAAAATCTACGCCTCGTTAAGGAAAAGAACAGGGTTGTGGAAGATTAAAAAGTACAAAGGTCCACATACATGTGCTGCAGGTATAGTATTGACGGTTTCTGAACAATACTTTTATTATGCAATGTTGCATTATTTAATGTACTCGGTTTATAGGTGTTTCACAAGATCATCCCAAGATGGATTCAGCTATGTTAGCTAGCTTGATACTACCCACGGTAAAAGCAGATCCCAGGACTTTAGTGCCGGTGTTAATTGCCAATATTCGTAGCCAAATGGGGTACACGCCCTCTTACCGCAAGGCTTGGATAGCTAAGAAAAAGGCGTTGGAGAAGATGTATAGTGGGTGGGACACCTCATATAATGAAATATGGCAGTGGTGTCAGGTGCTAGAGAGATACGTCCCAGGTGCCATCACAGACCTTGAAACGGAACATGCGTACTACAACGGCCGATTGCTACGTGGATGCCAAGTGTTCAAACGCCTGTTTTGGACCTTTAAGCAATGCCGAAATGCATTTCCATACTGCAAGCCGTTGGTACAAATTGACAGTACCTTTATGTTCGGGAGGCATACTCATCGGCTATTGCTTGCAGTGGCACAAGATGGCGGTGGGAGAATTCTTCCAATTGCATTTGCAGTAACACCGGGGGAGTCGTCTGATGACTGAGATTTCTTTCTCTCTAGGTTAAGGAGGCATGTGTACCCCCAACCTGATATCTGTGTTATTTTAGATCGGGGCACCGGTATACTAGCTGCATTTGATCGACAGGGAAGCTTATGACAGCGCACACACCATAGATATTGCCTAAGACACGTTGCTTCAAATTACTACAGGCAATATCCATCTAAGAGCGAACGACGACAAGTGACCAACATGGGTATTTAGTCTATATCTGTGTTATTTCGTTTGTCAATTTGAATTAGTTTTATTGGTAGAAGTGGTATAAATTATTCGCTATGATCTTATATTGGCAGGGTATGAAATAAATAAAGATCGTTTTCACGAGATGTTGGCAATTTTACGTTCAATTAACGCAGAAAGGGCGGACTACCTTTATAACATACGTTTCGAACAGTGGGCACAAGCATACGACGGCGGCCTACGATATGGCCATATGATATCGAACCTGGCTGAATGCATAAATTCTGTTCTTAAAGGAACGCGCCATCTACCGATAACATCGGTTGTGTGAGAGACATATTTTTATTTTGCAATGCTATTTCCAAAGCGAGCAGCAAGTTATGCAGGCCAGATGCAGGGAGGCCATGTATGGTGCAGTAAGGTAGTTCAAGAAATTAACAAGGCCAAGGCGAGGGTAAACACCATGTACATAGTGTGTCACGATCGAGACAATTTATGGTTTCACGTGACAGAGTTTGACAGACCGCAACAAGGTGTTGTTGGCGGGCAATATCGTGTACACTTGCAAAATAGGACTTGTGACTGTGGGATGTTTGATGCACTTCATTATCCATGCGCTCATGTTATTGCAGCTTGTCAGGATCTCCGTCTGGATCCAATGAGTTATGTGGACGAAGTGTACAAATTAGAAAACATGTACAATGTCTGGAGACATGTTTTCCCACCGGTCCCAGATGAACGTAAGTGGCCGCCCGTATCTCTTGCTCCTTTTAAACTGTTACCGGATAGAGAATTACGTCGCAAACCAAAGGGTCGATATAAAATTATTATTTGTTAGTACCAGTGAAAATATTTTTCCAAATCTAACATTATGTGAATGTAAAATTATTATCCGATAAATTGTATTAATTGTTAGTAAAATTATCAAATTATATAAAATTATTAATTGTTAGTACCAGGAAAAAACATTTTTCCAAATCTAACATTATGTGAATGTTAAGGGTTAGAGTTTTCAATTTAATTAAGTTAGGGTTTTCAATTTAATTAGGTTAGGGTTTAGGATTTAATTAGGTTAGGGTTTTCTTTTTAATTAGGTTAGGGTTTTTAATTTAATTAGGTTAGGGTTTTCAATTTAATTAGGTTAGGGTTTTTTTTTTCAATTTAATTAGGTTAGAGTTTTCAATTTAACTAGGTTAGGGTTTTCAATTTAATTAGGTTAAGGTTTTCTTTTCAATTTAATTAGGTTAGGGTTTTCTTTTCAATTTAATTAGGTTAGGGTTTTTAATTTAATTAGGTTAGGGTTTTCAATTTAACTAGGTTAGGGTTTTCAATTTAATTAGGTTAGGGTTTTTAATTTAATTAGGTTAGGGTTTTAAATTTAATTAGGTTAGAGTTTTTTTTCAATTTAATTAGGTTAGGGTTTTTAATTTAATTAGGTTAGGGTTTTTTTTCAATTTAATTAGGTTAGGGTTTTCTTTTCAATTAATTAGGTTAGGGTTTTCTTTTCAATTTAATTAGGTTAGAGTTTTCTTTTCAATTTAATTAGGTTAGAGTTTTCAATTTAACTAGGTTAGAGTTTTTAATTTAATTAGGTTAGGGTTTTCAATTTAATTAGATTAGGGTTTTCTTTTCAATTTAATTAGGTTAGTAGAATTCTCAAATAATATCAAAATATTCAAAAATTTCTATTTTATTACATCAAATAAACTTCTATTTTATTACATCAAATAATATCAAAATAACTCAAAAAAATTTCTATTTTTATTACATCAAATAAACTTCTATTTTATTACATCAAATAAACTTTAAAATACTCAAAATATTTGTACAAATAATTTTAAATACGACAATCAATGTCTATGCTCGGGGGATTCAGTGCCACATGGCGGCCGTCGACTGTTAAGCGCTGGATTCCTCCTTTCTCTAGCTTCCGGCGGCGGTTGTTGTTCTTCCGGCGGGGATTTTGGTTCTTCCGGTACGGCATCTGGTTGTCGGACTTGAGACGATGATCCACCTTCAAAAAATAGTGTATGTGGAGGTGTTTGCGTCACGAAGGGCGACGGTGTTTGAAACCCGTACGTTGCTAGGGATTGGTAAAACGGAGAGCTCCCCGACGGCCCCTCTTGCGATCCCTCGTGCGCCGCTGGCCTATACATCGGCGGTCCACTTGGCATAACAGGAAATGGAGCTGAACTGGGCATTTGGCTCCAACCTGCCATAGGACTCGGAAAAGGATACATATAAGGGTTAGGATATATATAAGGGCTAGGAAACGCACCTGACATTATCAAAAAAGGCGGTTGAGTGGGTATCATCGGTTGAACTGCTGCGTCGGGTGACTGTGTCGGTGCTGTTGTTGGGCCTGGTGATTGGATGGCCGCTGATGATAAGCCGGGTGAATGTCTAGGCCTCGTTGAGGGGCTGCCTTCGTCGTCTTGGATTTAGAGGCCCGCTCATTTCCCTTTCGACATGTATTTGTTGTTGCCTCTCCTCTGGCGTTAGTAAATATGGCTTGCCATGGATCCTAAACCATGGCATGTATTCTAGAACGCACGCTAACTCCGGAACGATGATTGGTTCCCGAGTAGGTATATATTCATGCCGATTTTCCCACATTTCCATGTACTCGGACCAGTATCTAGTCCAATCCGTATTCAATAGCTGAAGGTCAATTTTGTGGTGATCGTCAAACACCTCAGGGTCCACGGGAATCGGTTGTCTAAATCCAAACTGTCGTAGCACTCTGTCTGTCTGGTGCGGCTCCAAGGTTGCATAGTTGATCAACACGACTTTCACGTGCCAAGCATTCAGATTTTGTAAAAACTCTTCCGGGATTACTGCCCGAATTGCCAGATCCTCGTATGGTGTCCATTGAAACTATATGAACATGGTAGAAATATTAGTTATATACATAATACTAAATACTAAATACTAAATATCAATCGACTAGCGAATGTATGGAAATATCTATTTGCAATAATATTTACTTGTGCTTCCGACCGTTGGTCCAATAGAAGCCGTATATCTTCAAGAGAAGACTGTAATCCTCGTATATCTATTTGCAATAATACTTGTGCGTCCTAGAGGGCGCGATTTGTTGCCATGTCAGTAACTCGCACTGACGTAGCCGCGATTTCTCGGAAAATAGACCATTCCGGTAAATAATTAAATAATGGGCCAATTTCGGTAATTTTTGAAAAAAATGACTTTTCTCTGTAAATTGCCCGCATTTCTCTTATTTTGAGAAATGATTTACAGGGAAAAACATAAAAAGTTTCCACCCAATCGAGTCTTTATTAGCAAATAAAAATTGGTATTAATCGATTTGATAATTAATCGACACTAAGCAATACAAAGTTGATAAGTTGATATTAATCGATTTGACATTGATTTATTCAAGTTTATTCTGAGATTACATTATTTGTTAGTTTTTCATCAGTGATGTTATTTTTATTTTATTTTTATGCCGATAAGAGATCAATTGAGTTAAAATTTTCAATTGAAGATTTAGCCTAATTTTTAATAGTTAAGCTTGTTAAAATGTTAATTGAAATTAAAAATGAAATATTTTACTATAATTCTTGGGGATAAACTTCAAAATAAATATGAACTTTGGTTAAATGTGCAATGTCATTAATAAATTTTGATTTTGTACAATTTAATTCAATTTTCACAAATTACTAGCATAATTATTGATATAACAGCATTTTAAGTATACATATTGAATACAAATAATTATATATGAGTTAATTGCACTAGACATCCCCAAACTATTATCCTCATTCTATTTTGGCTTCCATAATTCAAAACATCGATATTATATCAATCAGGTCTTTCGATTATTAAAACTATTAATTTAACAGTTTATTGATACATCAAATCTAATGTGACATAATTTAAAATGAAAGTTTTAAAGAAAAGTAAAACATTATTGTGTAACTTTTAAAAGTAAAAATTAAATATAAAGTAAAACCGAGTAAATAGAGTGAACGGTAAAGCTTTTATAAAAGCTTTTAAAATCAACACCCAAATTTTAACAACTTCAACTATTCATTTTAAACTATACCACATAAGATTTGAAATCTCATTTAACAATTAATTTAATGATTTTAGTAATTGAAGGACCTTATTGATATAACTTTGATAGTTTGGGGGTATGATTAGAAAGTTTTAAAGTTTGGGGATCAATTTAAAATGATGGTTATTGTTTAGGGATGCACGGTGCAATTAATTCATGATATATATCTAACATAAAAATAAATCAATGTATTTATTCCTTACAATTGAATCAAAATTAAATTGTCAATGTATATTTTTCAATCACAAACAAAATTTCATGTGTATAATTACACAAAATCAAAGTTCAAATGTAGTTTTAAGAATTATCCCAAATTTTTAATATATAAGACGTTTGTATAATGTGAATTTAAAAATTGAAAATTTTAAACAACTCACATGACTTTCACTTTTGAGTTGAAATTTTTGTTTCTTTTAAGTTAAAGAAAATTTTGAGAGTAAATATCCTAATAACAATAAAGGAGACATGACAATCTATGAGGTTGAACCCTTATCAACAATGTCAAAACCTTAAAAAGAACTTTAATTAAGAAAATTCAAGCATATTTTAATAAAATAAATATAATATCGTTGACAAAAGCTGAGGTCCCAAATGATAAAGGCTCGCTTTGCGTAAAAACATGCGTACATTGGGTAAATTTATTCCAACTTAAATTCCAGCATGCGTGAGTGTTCTTTTAGAATGATCTTTTGTAATGTTTACCTGCACTTGAATCTAACATCTTGAGAAAGGAAAGAGTAATAGATGAAAAATATGATCTAACGTTGATTCAAAAGGATTGCCCATATCATGCTACTACATACGCCCATCAAATAATGATTGTAGTTTCACCTTACCACTTTTCACAAGCTTCTCGATTTCTTTAGGAGGATTTAGCCCCAATCTTTGGGCTCTTTCCCATCGACCCAGCCGCGTTATCCCTATGCATGGTCCGTACGCCATGTTCATGTCGAATTCCCTTAACGCTCTCTCTTCCTCTTCAATATCAGCATCTGCTTTTCACAAACATTGTTTCGGTTTTATAAAATACCCATTTTTTGAGGGGCAAAAAAAGAAAAAAAGAAAAAGAGAGTGACCTTTGAGATCCAGAGAAACGCCATGGGGCAGTTGGGCGATATCAGTAGCGGCAGGTTTGGTTGACTTTGAGGATTTTGATTTGGTGGTGCCTCCCGTCGTCTTCTTCTTCTTTTGCTTGTAGAAAGCCTTCATGTTCTTCGATGGTGTCGCCATTCCTTCTCTTGAAATTCAAGAATTTTCTTCTTCTTGGGCTGTCGTTCTGCGTGTAACTAACATCATCGGATCAGATTAAGCAGACTCGATTTTAACTCTTTTTTTCTTTTTACGTTTCTATATTTATTTTTAGTAATATTAAATAATTTGTTAAATTTTGATTAATTATAGCTTAAAACACTTGAATGATAGAAACAAATAATCTGAAATAAAAAATGCCAAAAAATTAAATTCGAAATTTGAAAATCTTAGACGACTCAAACTCGAAATAGAAGTTAATTTGAACCGGCTCAAAAAGGATGAGCTTTTCGCACAAAACAACATATATTTACATATATAAATAAAATAATATATGAAAAATACCATATTTTTAATACACTATTTGTTAGATTATACATAATTTGAATTATAAAAAGGAAAATTAAGATTTAAAATGTAATTTTAACTTGTTGATGTAAAATAATATTAATTCAGCTAATCAACATAATAAAGAAGTTGAAACCAAATGCACATCTGATTTATTCAATCATCTGCTCAAGTTCTGCAAATATGTTTGGTTATCATCTAATATGAGTTCATCAGGTCGGCAAAGAACAATCATGCACACATATCAGCAACAATAACAACTTGCAACCTATACATCTAACACACACATGAATCCAAGGAACATAACTTGATATACATTAAAAAAATGAATCGTCATAGACAACATCTATTTCAAAAACCGACCATCATCAAACATATCATAAATCCTCCTAATTGAACAATGGGTGTTTGTGGGATGGGATTCTGTCTGAAATTGGGAAGGCCTTTACTACCAAGTGTTTTTATGATATTTTCAAGCAGCGGATCATCTACATATCATACATACATCCCTTTGTACATCATAATATTTTTAGAATAAAAATGATTAAAATGGTTGGATTGACACCAATCGTGTAGAATAATATATTGAATTCTACTGTCTTAATCATACCTCATATCATGAATCCACATAAAGCTCCTCAGCCAAATGATTTTATAAAGATTGTCATAACAGCTTGAAGCCAGATGAATCCAATCAGGCACATACCCAAGAACTAAACCCCATGGCAATGCATCTCCCAGGTCATGCACTACGCTGCAACCAAAGTAAACATCACACTTCGTTTCATAAAAGAGTCCATGAAGATGGGCTTCAACAAACTTATTTCTATACTTTTTCATATACAATCAAGCGTCACTAGTCTTGCATTCAACTGACCCTATGTATTAAGCTTTCTTCATTTTGTGTGAAAATCCATTCATTTCAGCAGGAGTATGGTGTATGGAATTCAAAAGCTCATGGGACACAGACAAAACATCGAAGGCACAAGTAATAGTGATGCCACTGCTAATGTGGCAGCAGACAAAAATTTGCAATCGTAAACGATGGTATCCCCAAAGTAACAGTTATCTAATGGCAGGCATCTCTAATTTACACGTTTAAATATGCAAGGGATACAGAACATATAGCACAAGAAAACACATAGGTAGTTCACTTTATTAAAAGTTGAGTGATTACACTTTGGAAACACCTATCATGATAAATCAGTCTCATTTGAATCTGTAGCAAACATGCTTCTAAGCATTTCTTCTGCCCATCCCCAATATAAGATATGTAACTAGAAATGCTAACCTTAAGATAAGTCATCATTGAATCTACATAGAAGAAGGCCTATAGTCCCCTTAAAGATCAGTTGGCTGCAGAATTTTGCCTTGATCAGCTTTCTACCATTGCCTAAAGGTCAATTTGTAGCCTCTTTCTTCAAATGTCCCACAATTGTCCACTCCAGGAAATAAGAAAAAGGACCTAAATAAAATGTATTAGGTCCCCAACAAGGTTTCCTATCTCCCTTTGAAGTTAAAATTACAACTGAGACAAACTTAGAGCCAAACAACCAGAAAGGATGACTTCTTACAACAGGAATCAGCCAGGCTGGAGGATCATCAAATATATAGCCGGGCAATTCCTTGTATAAGCTCATTGATTAGGATACTCGTAGCCTCTCTAAGGTTAGTGCAATATTATCCATGCCAACCTCTAGTCAACAAGTTGCTACAACCATGTAACAATGCTTTATTAGAAACATGCCTACAAGATTTTGCTGTCCAACTTCGTGCCAACGTGAACCAGATTCAACCAAGAGTTAGCTTTTCCATTCCAGAGCATTTTAAGCATCGCAAGAAAAAAAAACACATTATCATACAATTAAAAGCATGATGGATAGCAAACTTCAGAAGACCCTATTTAGCAATATAGTCTTCTTCATTTCTCAATATTCACTTACCAGCTGAGGTTCCTGTGAACTCTTGCAACAACCATAGGCATTCAGCTTTGTCCAACTAAAGGGAGAAGTGCCCCTAATAGTAATTTCATTCATCTAGAAAAACAACCATTATGAACAAGCACTTCCAAACTTGATCTTCTTCCTCTGAGGAAACTCATGGTAACCAAAATTTTCAATAATTGTTAAAACCTCAAGTAAGCATTGGTATTAATGAATTAGACGTGATTTAAAATTCAATATCTCAGTCATCAAATCAGGTTATCAGTTGTCCATTTATTTCACAAATTAATAAATTGGAGTTATCAGCTACAAGTTTGCTTTGACGAACTATATCGCCACATGATTCATGCCTGGAGTCTGGCCTTATTGATTTTAATTCTCTGAGGGGATCTGTTATCACATTTTTACTGCATATTTCTTTAGCTGGTTGAACATGCTTCCACCAAAAGTCAGAGAGTGCTGATTTCAGAACATTCCAGTATTTTACATCTCGGTAAATCCTAAACAGACTGCTTCCGTTAGGAGTCCAAACATAGAAATCCATCCATTCCCGGTCCATGATTTCCATTAAACCCTGAGCTTGTGGAATGCAATAGAGGGGGATGCGCTTCCAAGGGAAAGTCTCTTCCATTTTCCCATCAATATATGGACATTTTATCTCCAATACTCCCCCAGGAGGCAACCCATAAACACTGTTCACCAAGCCATCAGGTGAAGCTGCTAACCAACTGTCTTCAGGATTCATCTTACCATAAACCTGAAATTCAGGAAACTCAATTGTATTCCCAGTAATCAGTTTATATCTTTCAAGTGCTTCCTCTTCTTTGATATTGCTCCAACATGTAGCTAAGTTACCAGAAAAAGGCTTAATCGCCCCAAGTTTCTCTAGCCAGAGCTGGGTCCTTCGCAAAGGCCAAAAGCCGATAGCCCCAGCAAATGTGCTAGCTGTCAATTTATGCTTTCTCAGTTCTTGCCAATTTTTGAACCGATGCTGAAGACTACTGCACCGAAGGATAGGATGAGTTTCAACAGGCGCGAATTTCTGATAACAACTAGATTGACTAAAACTTCTTTGAGAAGGATGATTAACAAATTGACTACTAGTGATGATCCTTCCACTAACTGGCTCAAGTAGATTCTGGCTGGAATATGTTCTCCTATACTTCAAATTACCCACAAGCAAACCAATGTTATGGATAATCCTGCTTTTGTAATTTGATAGCTGAATGATTAAAGGAAAGCAATATGCAAGCATTTCACTGCCCAAAAGAAAAAATAGAAAAACAAAAAGAGAGGATAGAGTTAGGGTAAGCAATCATGATTAAAATATGAGGGCGCAAGCAAAAATTTGTTGAAGATGTGCCTCTATTTGCAAAGAAATGTGTAAAGTTTGCAGTTGCAGGAAAAACAATTATCAATTAAGTTTAAATTTGGGTTTCATTCAAGTCATTATTCATTTAATAAAAATGTGGTTTTGTTTTTGTACCATCCTTTTCTTTAAAAACTAAACTAACAGAACCTATGAAAATCAAAAGCTCTGTAAGCATAAAAACTGGACTCAACTGCTCCATATCATCAATGCTACTAATCAATTTAAGAAAAAAGTTCATTCGCCATGGCAAACTTCAAAAAGACTCTGATACTTCAAACATAAAGAAAGTCAGAAAGAATCCATCAAAAGACTCAAATGATTAAGTTTCATAGTAATTCTTAGAAAATAAAAGTTATTATTTGACTTAGAAGAGACACCTAAAACCACAAAGGAAAACATGGGAAAACAATCAAATCACAAAAAAAAAACAAAAGAAGGGTATTTATGCTGAGGAATGAAAAAAATCGTAACAACAGCATCTAAGTTCATTGAGACAAAAAATCAAACACTTTAAACACTTACCAAAGAAGAATAAGAAAAAGAAAAAATCCTCAGAGAGAAAAGAGAGACTAACCATGAGAGCTTGTGAGAAGAATGCTGCATAGAGACTGGGATTTGAGAAAGGAAAACAAAGAGTAATTTACATCGATTTCAACCTTTAATTTGAGAAATGAAACGAAAGAGCTACAGGGCTGAGCTCAAGTTTATAAGAAAAAGTGTTTAGGCGGAAGGGTTTTAGAAATGGAAGAAATCCCAAATGTTTGGCTACACGATTAGCGTTAATTACACCCAGGACTTTAGTTATTGGGTCCAACGAAAAATGTAACGCCGAATAGTACTTTCACAGCCCGTGCCATACCGTTCCGTGAACAAAGAGTGTAAAATTAACGCTAATATAGTAATTGTGGATTGAGTGTTAGCTTAATTAATATAAAAATTATTATCAATATAAGAGAATGTGAGTTTGAGCATATTGAAATGTATTATCCATTTATTTATAGATTGAGGAGGGACTATGAATAATTCTAAATATTGTATAAAAAAGAATAAATATGAAAAAAAACTTATAATGAGATAATTAAAAAAGAAAAAGCTAAAATACCAATTGAATTACGTTTTGTAATAAAATTATGGGTGGTTCATGTGGCTGGAATGTAAAATTTAAACATTTGGTTAATGAAATATAATATTATCTAAAAACAATTTTTACTATATTGTTCTTATTATAAAATTTTATCTTGTTTAAATTTATTTTCTTCAACATTTTTGTTAAAAAATTTTAAATGTGCCAACTTTTTTTTACCCAAGTCCATCTTTTTTTAGCTTAATGTTGTTGTCCAAACCCTCCTGACTTTCACACAAGTCTTTGGGTCTGGACGAATAATTTGACTCATGAACAAGTCTAGTTAAACATGATTGGAGATTTAAACTAAAAAAAAATTATAACATTTGAACTAAAATATAATAAATCATTTATAATTTTTTTCAACACTCAATTTATAATTATTGAATTTGAAAATTTGCAGTACAGAATAGGAAGTTATTAAATGTTGATTGCAATATATTTGATAGAAAATTTAAACCTTTAAGTCTTATATTAAAAATAAGCATTAGTTTTAATTTATTTTTATTTAGGATATATTTACTATTTTTAAATTGAAATACATTTGAATTATCAAATTGTTGTATTAAAATCTGAATTATATTTTGGTTGTCAAAGTTACCGAGTGAAAAGGATAAGAAAAAATAAGAGATTTTTGTTTTTAATTATAATTATTTTTTCTGTGTAAAAAAGAATTATATTGATTAATTTAATAAGAATAAAAGGGTTATTTTAACTTCAATTTTAGATTCCGTCCAAAATCTTAGAAAATCTAAGAATGTGAGATTACACCCTCTCTTATGGCATCTTATCATTATTTAAGAATGTAAGATTATGAGTCGGTCAAAATGTTGAGAATCTTGAACACAATAATCTCATTTTAGACTGTAACATTACATGCCATAATGTTAGATTCAGCCTACCAAACACCCACTAAAAGTAGCTTGAAGTTTGTTTTGACTTATACGAAGCGGTGGTTAAAATTTTTCTCAAACACCTATTTGGCACGAGTTCATGTGATCCCATCTCCAACCTTAAATATTGTATAAAAAAGTTAAACTTTGTAACTATAACACCCTAACCTGTATTCGTCACCAGATTAGGGTTACGAGGCATTACCGAACAAGACACAGTTCAGCACAATCATTTATCTCCTTTCATACACCAAAGAATAACGATACATTTATAACATTATCAAACTTGAATATCCTCAATTTACTTATTTTAAATTCAAATATATAAAATGATAATTACAATTAAAATCAATCATACCTTACTAAGCATGTATCACAAATAAACACATTTCAAAATTCAAACTAATTCAATTTAAACATACATCAAAGCTCAATCGAACATATTCTATAATTAACAAATTCGAACCAAACTTGTATACATCAGAGTCATGTTAAATTATATAATACTTTCAATATTCGATTTCCCTAAATCCATCATATTAATGACATTTTCATAATTAAATCATATTCAAGCATATATCTTCACTTTTCATATATATAAAATATGTCCGTACATAATTTCACTATCTAAATATCAAACATTGCATTTCATAACTTCTGTATATGTACATAATGAAACCAATATGTATACAACTTAATATCCAATCACATTTACAACATTAGTAACATTATATTATGGCCGTATATACCTTTGATGTCATTATATTATACACATATGACCATTTCAATGAAATCATTCAATCATAAACTATATATACTCAATACAAATCAACTTATCCTTTAATCGACTAATCCAATAAATTTATAAAAGCTAAATTCAAACTTGTATTACTCACTTAACTATCATTACCCGAATTTGTATGTCTTATTCATAAATTTTAAACCTACCTTAAAATCATTTATATATATCATTTAAAAGACCAAAAACATGTATATTTATCTATTACAAGTTTGTGCATATGAATACACCATTTTAGCCATATCAAAAAAAAAATCCATACAATTCATATCATTTTACAAATATAAAATTGAATATTAAGTCCACTTGCATGAGCAAATCGTACCTTTATTAAATACTCCACATTTCTAATTTATTTCATAACAAATTTGACATCCATAAATAACCTCATAAATTGTACAAGATTTAGCCATTAAATCATAAGTCAAAATATGCCATTTCCGAGTTCACTTAATTACTAAATTACATAACAATACCTTAACAAAGCATATCAAACAAGATTCACATATATTTACTTATAAATAAACCATAGCCGAAACACTACGACTAAAACCAAACATATCACACATATCATATATATATATAACACATAACCAAGATTAATTAAGCTTGTATATCATTTACCTCATTACCGAAGCACATGACTAAAACACCATAATATATACATATACACCATGGCCAATTCAGAGATTAACATATTATACCAAACTCACTTCACTTATATGCTTTAACTAAGCTCACCTATGCCGAATTATTTACCACCTTCTTAACAAAACATATCAAACATAATTCACATAAATAAATATGCCATAGCTAAAATACCAAAATCAACATATCTATCACTTGATCAAAAGTATAAAAACCATGCTTAACAAAATAAATAAGCCTTTTTTTTTTGCATGGCTCGTATTTACATACCCAAAAATCAAACATATTAACTAGACTATACATGCCATAAGTTTAAATTCAGACTTAGTAAAATACCGAAAACAGTCGATAGTGTGATAGACTTCTCTGACGATTCCCGTGTTCTTAACCAACTTCCAAATCTATAAAATTGAAAGCGATTACACACAGTAAGCTATTAAAGCTTAGCAAGCCATAAGCAAATAAACATTTAATCATTTACATAAATTAAGCTAGACAATTAGTAATAAATCATTATAATTTCACATATAATTCAATTTATCAACTTATATATCAAAACTTATATAATTTGTAATAACTTCCCTCTTTACCGAATAATCAATTGAACATTAATATAATCAATCATCACTTTCCTCAATGCACATATACATCAAAGGCCGAATACATATATATTCAAATATACAATCACATAATTCATATTTCACATAACTTCATATCATCAATTCAAGTATACAACTTACCTTATTTTCAAATAGGTAATCAACTATCACATACCTGGTCACTTAGCCTGATTTATACATTCGTACACAACTTATCTTTGCCCGTTGAACTATTCGGAATTAAAAAGGATACTCGAATAGTCGAAAGACTCGTACAATGCCAACGTCCCAAACGTGGTCTTACATGTAATCACATATCGATGCCACTGTCCCAGACAGGGTCTTACACGAATCAAATACGATGCCAATGTCCCAGACATGGTCTTACACGTAAACACAAGTCGATGCCGACGTCCCAGACGTGGTCTTACACGATAACATATATCGAAAATCCTATGTCATGACATATGTATCCTATCTATTCCTAAGGTTCGTACGGCTTTCGGACAACGTATCTCGAACGAATCAAACACGAAATAAAACTTCCTAGCTTATCACAAATTCGGCCAATACACATATATATCCACAAAATTCAATTCAACAAATAACATTTATATATTTTCAAATTCAACAACATTTATATGCTAATAGACTTACCTCGGATGTCGTCGACTATTAAATCGGCTACTCGACCACTTTTGTCTTTCCCCGATTCAAATCCGATTTCTTTAATTCTTGATCTAAGCATATTCAAATTAAGTTTATTTAAACATCATTCTATTCAATTTAGCCTAAAAACACATAAATTGGCAAATTACAATTTTGCCCATAATGTTTCACACTTTTTACAATTTAGTCCTTTTTGCTCAAAACACAAAATACACAAAATTTGACTACACTCCTTAAGGGCCGAATATTCCTAGTGTCCATACAAGCCCACTTATTTCATTTATTTCACATTTTAGTCCCTCAAAAATTTATTTTTACAATTTAACCCTAATTACTCAAATTCATAAAAAATTCAGAGACAAAACATGTTAATCTTTCACATATCTTTCATATTCCATCATCAACTATCACAAAGCTCAAGCATTCATCAATGGCATTTCTCAAAATCATCAACAATTCACAAAATTAAGATATGGGTTTTGAAGTATTCAAAGCAATGATCTCAAAAACGTAAAAATTATCAAAAACCGAACAAAAACCAACCTTGAATTGAGCTTCAAAATGACCGAATGTTTCAAGCTTTCAAACCTTGTTTTTCTTTTCTACATTCGGTGAAGAAAGATGAAAATAAAATGGTGGCTTTTAATGTTTTGTTTCATTATAACATATATTATTATATTATTATTATTTTAACTTTTATTTATATATATATAAATCCCATATCATCATTATGCCATCCACTAACTATTATTATTGGCTAAATTACAACATAAGGCCTCCAACTTATAAAGACAACAACAATTAGGCACTTTCTTAATTAACCATCAATTTTTCATTTTACGCGATTAAGCCCTTTTTTTCAAATTAAGCTCACAAGCAATAAAATTAATTCACGAAACTTTCACATATGTAAATTCACACATAATTAACACAGAAAATAATATTAAATATTTTTTTAGACTCGAATTTGTGGTTCCAAAATTACTATTCCGATGAGGGTCAAAATCGGGCTATTACAGTAACATCCTCGAAAAGCTTGTGATTGTAACAATATTATTTTGAGCAATTATGAGTCGAATTTGTCAGAATAAATAAAATGTTATTTATAAGTGTTAGTGGAGAAGATAGTAGGAGACTAGAGAAAATTTAAAATACTGATGTATTGAAAAATATTAATCTGAGGTATAGACTAAACTGTAGATTTACCAAAGTGCTGGGGTCAAGGAGAGAAATTAAAAGTATAAAAGAATTAAATTGAATAAGTGGTAAAATGCGTGAGGACATGAAAAGTAATTTTATCAAGATCAAGTGAATAACTATGATGGATAGATTTTTTTTTAGTTATAATAATATTTAGTTTTCATCGACTATTATTATATTATATTAAATTGAATTGTTTTATTTATTTTATTTTATTAAATTTTAGAAGAAGGATGGCTTCCTTATTCACGTTACACTCTTGGATAAAAAGAAGGGTTTTTTTTTCTTTTACAATTTGGTCCTTCAAGCCTTTTCAAACTCAAAACCATCAAATTTCTCTAAAAAAAACTTAGTTATATTAAGTGTTTTACAACCTAACAAGCTTATATTTTTTAATAGAAGTGGTGGGTTCATGTTTGAAGAGAGAAAATATAGATTATGTGAGAAATTAAGATTTTAAGTTAAAATCATCATGATTTGGTAATAGTTTCATGTTTACTTTGATCATTTGAGCATAAAAATGTTGTGGATTAAAAATATTGATATCTTATATTTTATGATATTGATATGAAATGAAGAGAATGACAAGGAAGAATCTACAAGGAGTTTAGACATGGGAAAGCAAGTAGACAAAGCTTAAAGGAAATATAATTTAGCTAAATTTGTAAGTACTTTAGAATTCTTCTTACTTAATTAGGTTTTGAAATTTATGCTAATGTAAGTGATAATGTCATGGATTTGAGCATTTGTAACTTAATAAATATGTGAGTAATTTAAGGAAGTAGTAAATAAATGTGGTTATGGTTGATGTGAATATATGTGTGACGAAAATGACTAAATTGTAAAATATTGAAAAGTTATGTGTGACTATGAAATTATGAAATTTTATTGTTCTTGCCATGAATATTGGATTTATAATAATGTTAAAGCCCTAGACAAGTTTTGAACCTGCGGGACATTGATGGCATGCCACTAGGAATTCCTTAGCGTGCTCGTGAATTTAGCACTTCGGTGCTCGTGTCCTAACACTATTAGTTGTCGTGATAATCTAGCACTTACATGCTCATATATTTTATGATTATATTTTTTATATTCTTCTTCTTCACTCAAGTTTACAATAGGCAAAGTGAGTGATTAATAAATGGAAATGTATGAAAATTGATTGAAAAAAATGTGGTAAGTGAAATGATGCTATTTAACCTTGTTGCCCATATCAATCTTTATTTTTAAGTAGTTTTTAGTAGCTATGTTTATTATATTTATTATTTAAGTATTTATTTATTGATTTGATATATTGAATAAAAAGGTAAGTTAGAACTCTAAGTACTTTCTAAGTTTTCACAAGCTTGTAGGTAAAGTATTGTAGAAAGCACCTATTGAAGTAGCCATTCTCATCCACATCTCATCACCAAGGAAGAATTTAAAGAGTATGGAACTTATATTTTACTAATAGAGTGGCATGTACATAAGATCAAAACCACATGAATTTTTGTAAAATAGTTAAGTGGTTCTAAAACTATATCATGCATGTTTAATATCATTTTGCACCTTGGGATGATTTTTCTTATATGAATATATACATGCATTATATGAAGTTTTTGAATGATATCTAACATAATTTGAGTCCTAAAAATGTTTAGAAGAGTTATGGAATGATTGATGATAGTTTAGACTTGGTTTTAAATTTTCAAACATGTTTTGGATAATCTGCCCTTAGTGTCGCGAAATCAGAAATCAATGTCGCGACATTGGAGTCATTTTTCCCACAGTGTCATGACACCATGAGTCAATGTTGTGACATTGAAGGGTTTTGTCTTTAGTGTTGCGGCACCCATTTTCCAATGTCACGACGTTGACCATGTTTACTCTATTTTGACCAGAATAAGCCCTAAATGATCCCTATTTGTAACCAAACTTTAAAAGGAGCCTAAAAATGACTTAATTAACTTCAAATGTGTCTATTCATGTTAAAATAAAGTTTTGAAATAGATGTTCGTGTTAAGTAGTCTTAGTGTCCAAATGTAACATCTCTTGCTTAGGATATATATCAATTCGTTCCAGATGAAGGGTGTTACAAATTCATAATTTAAAATTCATGTGATGTTTTTTAAAAAAAAATAGGGGTTTCAATCATTTTCTTTTTAATATTCTTAAACTAGTTGCTTACCAGTATGATGTTGTATATCTAAATTTAAAAAGGTTAAATTATTTTATAAATTTTTATAAATTCTATGAATAATATGAAAAATAGTTTTAAACATATTATTTTTTAATTAAAAATATTAAAATTAATAGGTAATATTATAGTAAGAATGTTGATAATCAGATTGAGGAATATGTTAATTTAAGGGTAGGCGATCTAAACTATCAAATCATAGCAATTGAGGTCGATCCTATTCTCATAAAAAATTAATCTCACTTTTGAAGATCCAAATTAGGGAGGAAAGTAGAAGCTTGGCTCCTAGCGCCTTCTAAAACAGGAAGTTGTTGCTTTATTCTCCTAAAATTTATAAAACTGGCGCCCCAAACCCAATCGGGACAGTCCGACTCGAATTTTGAATGTCGTATTAGCCACCGAAATAATTATCCATTAGAACCACCGTAAAACACACCAATTACCAACTCACACAATTATTCATGGAATATTTGATAACCTAAAGTCATGTTTCCGTTGTGCTACTCTAATCATCAAGTCATTAGCATAATTCTTAAATTCAATTTTTAACAAGCAAAGATTCTAAAAGCTTCAATTGAACATTCATATAGGAGATAAGGTGTAATAGCGTAAGTTTCAGTGGTGTCGGAATAGTGATTCAAGATCACTAAACTCAACGGGTGAGACTAGAAATTTAACAAATTAATAATTATAAGTTAAGTGTGATTTTAGAAATGTTTTTGAATAAGTACATTTTGTTATTTAAAAGAAATTATTAGGTAAATTAAGCTAAAAACGAGGTATTGAGACCTCAAAATCATAAACCGAGCCATAAATATTTTTATAAATACTTACGGAGTGCTAATAAGTTATTAAAATTTCGTTAGAACATTTTAACATTTTGATAATTAATTGAATGAAAACGACTAAATTGAATAAGGTACAAACTTGTAAAATGTGATTAAATAGCTTAAGTGTTGGATAAAGAAGGACTAAAAGAGAAAAATAGCCAAAGAGGAAAGCATGAGGCGGCATAGGCTGAGAAAAATCAGAAAACTTGGTGAAATAGGGGCAAAATTGGAAATTTTGCAAATTAAACAAATAAAATAAAGACCAAATTGAAAATTCTAGAGATCTCTTCCAAATTTTCAGCCAAAAACTCCATAGGAGGGTTCTATAAGCTGGTTTTTCATAATTTTTGCATCAAGCAAGTTCAATTATTGATTATTTCTTGTAATTTTTGTGATTGTAATACTTTTACAACTAGGTCCAACTATTGAATCCATTAGTTTTTGATTTTATGAGAAATTTTGAAAGTTTCCATGGATGAGCTCTGGAAGCTTATGATGAATTAGCATGAAATTGAAGCCTTAATTTTGTTATGTGATGATTTTATTGAATGATTTGAATAGAAATTGATTTTTAGGACCTAATTGTAAAAGAGTTTGCATGTTAGGGTTTGGTATGAAATAACAAATATAAAAGGCTGTGAAATAGTTTATAATGTTTAGATAAGTTTTAATTGAGAAAAAAAATATCTCAATTGATGGGCTAATTGGTCAAGGACTAAATTGTAAAAATTGTAAAGTTTGGGGTAAAAGTGTAATTTCAAACATTAAATGGTATAAATTGTGAAGTAGAGTAGAACTGAAATAAATGCTAATGAATGAATGATTTTATAATTATAGATCGAGAATCTGAAAACAAACGGGGAAAAGAGAAAATCGATTAGTCCTTGAACTGTTGCGATCTTTACAAATTAGCCCAGGTAAGTTCATGTGGCTAAATTTTAATGATTATTTGTTATTTTTATGAATGATATGATATATTATTTCATTTATTCGTTATTAAATTATGAATGTTGTGAAAGTATGAAAATTGGAATAAATGTTCAAATGGAGTAGAACGCAGGGTTGAGTACTTTCGTTCAGTGATAAAAAAAAGAATTGACAGAAAAGGCCATGGTTGGACCATGGAAATATGTGGATATGTGACAATGTGATTTCGTTTGAGACCATAGTTGGGATATGGCACCGATATGTGATAGTGCGATTCGTGTAAGACCATAGCTGAGCTATGACATCGGTATGTGATTATGTGATTCTATGTAAGACTATAGATGGGCTATGGAATCGTTATATGGTTACGTAATTCCATGTAAGATCATAGCTGGGTTATGGCATCGGTATGTGATTATGTGATTCTGTGTAAGACCATAGCTGGGCTATGGCATCGGTATATGGTTACGTGATTCAGTGTAAGACCATAGCTAGGCTACGACATCGGTATGTGATTATGTGATTCCATGTAAGACATAGTTGGGCTATGGCATTGATTTGTGATTATGTGCAAGACCATAATAGGACTATGGCATCGAGAAAACGAAGTTCTCAATTCCGTAAGAAGTTCTCTAATTTGACAAAGTTTTTGTAATAATCATTTGAATTTATATGATAGATTTTAATGATCATTGAAATTGAGCTCAAACAAGGGATTTCACCATTTGGATATTGTGAATGGCAGGATGTGTTATTGAATTATTTGTTTATGAATTTGTTATGCAAATTTGGTAAGATTTATGTTAAGAGCCTATGAACTTACTAAGCCTCTATAAGCTTACTTTTGTATTCTTTATGTTCTTTGTAGATTGACGTAAATTCAGAGGATCGGATCACCATGTTGGGTCACACTATCCAGATCTTCTTCAGTAGTTTTTGCTACACATCTTTCGGTTTATATGGTATGTATAGGATGGTTTGATAAAGCAATAGTTTGAATTGAGCTTATGAAACTTAGTGCGTATCTGTTGGATCGTCGGCACCCCTATGGCGTAGCAGAAAAATAATAATTCGGCGATCCCAACCACGGATCCATGTGTGAGGAACGAATCGGGGTGAAAAGGTTGCGAAATTACCTAATGTTTATTCAGAGTAGACAGCAACACCTCAACAACAAGTAGTCTGATCTGCTATTGAATCAAGCCACAATCTATCGTGATCTCGGCCTCTACCTAATCCACCCAGTTGACTACGAATGGAAGAAATCCCCAAAACAGTTTTGAAAGTGATTTTTCTTTGACGGCTGCTAGACCCAAACAAAGAAAAATGAGATTCTTATATATCTTTTTTTAGGGTTTTTAAGAATTAAATAAATATTATAATATTTTAAATCAAAAATTATAATTACATTAATTATAATATAATTTTGGTAAACCATATATTTATTTGAATTCATATGCTAACCAAATTCATGTCCTCATTATGCGTACAGCAACCTTGTAGATAATGTGTTGGAAATTTGATTACCGAATTAAATTAATTCTATAATTAATTTAATTCAAGCGACACCCAAAAACAATACCAACTATGGTTTATTCCGTTCATTTCAACTATAGGGTGTGACTCTGTAGGTTCCTATAACATTAGTAGTAATACTAGAACGATTCCAATGTTATAAATAATGAGTGGCATTTAGCAATGCATCATTGCTACCTAAGTCACAAGAGATCATGATTCGACATAACCTTTTTATGATTAACCTTTTATGCAATAATCCTTAAGTTCTTTATCTCTGGATTGGACACAAGTCATGGAATAGTCACACTTGCATAGTCCATTCCCTGTTCCTTGATATCTTAAGTAGACTACGATATACAAATAAGTATGACATCTCATATCAACTTATTTGAGCATGGCCATGCATTTCTAGTCTTACTTATTCTATATCGACCAACCATATCCCTCTACATCGATTGTGGTATATCCAACATTAACCTTTATAGAACAACCAGTTACGGTGTACGTTTGACTGTATCAAAATATACTACTCACGATGTTGAGATTATGATTATCTCAATTCTGAGGATCATATACATATTAATCACTATGAGTAATATTGTGACAATTACATAATAATCCAAGAAACATACTCATAATGGGTCAGTCTAATATGTTGTTCTCTAACACACATATTCATACATCGATTCTGACATTCCATATCAATGACAACTCTTTATCATCAATCAACTTCATGTTAGTCTTAATGCATTATCATTTTCCTATCCAACAATAATACTTGACTAAGGATCTTTTAAGAATAATCATTTTATTCTCAGGACATTATTATAAAACAGTTTATTTATACACACAGAAAAGAAACTGAAATAATAATGGCAACGCCTTATATTAATAAACATGATAAATCAAGTATGTTATTACAACCATCTCATGATTGATCTTTGGGCATACTTTAACAATCTCCCACTATCACTAAGACCAATCACTTGTATATCTAATACCAAGTGACTTTGTGTGACGATCATGCTTCTGCTGTGTCAGAGGCTTGGTCAAGGGATCAGCAATGTTATCATCTGTAGGTACTTTGCATATCTCTACATCCCCTCAATCGATAATCTCTCGAATAAGATGGTAACACCTAAGTATATGTTTGGATCGCTGGTGAGATCTAGGTTCTTTAGCTTGTGCAATGGCTCCATTGTTATCACATCGGAGTTCTATAGCATCTAATATGCTAGGCACAACCCCTAGTTCAGTAATGAACTTTTTGATCCAAACTGCTTCTTTTGCTGCCTCACTGGCTGCAATATATTCGACCTCTGTTGTAGAATCGGCTACTGTACTTTGCTTTGAACTCTTCCAGCTCACAGCACCACCATTAAGGCAAAACACAAAACCTGATTGTGATCGAGAACCGTCCTTATCGGTTTGGAAGCTGGCATCAGTGTAACCTTTACACTTAACTCTTCCTCACCTCTATATATTAGGAAAGTATCATTTGTTCTTCTCAAGTACTTAAGGATATTCTTGACTGTGGTCCAGTGACCTTTATCGGGACCTACTTGGTATCTGCTCGTCATACTTAAGACATATGAGACATCTGGACGGGTACATAACATGGCATACATGATAGATCCAATAGCGGAAGCATATGGAATTTTACTCATGCATTCTCTCTCTTGTGGAGTTGAAGGACACATTTCCTTCGAGAGTGAAATACCATGTCTCATAGGTAGGACCCTCTCTTAGATTCTTCCATACTGAACCTTTTCAGTAATTTATCTATGTATGTACTTTGGCTTAGACCTAGTAGTGGTCTTGATCTATCTCTATAGATCTTTACTCCTAAGATGTAAGTGGCTTCGCCCAAGTCCTTCATGGAAAAACAACTTCCTAACCAAGTCTTAATAGACTGCAGGGTAGGTATGTCATTTCCTATGATAAGTATGTCATCCACATACAGTACCAAGAATGTTATAGTGCTCCCACTAACTTTCTTGTAAACACATGGCTCATATTCATTTTTGATAAAACCAAACTCTTTGATTGCATCATTAAAACGAAGATTCCAACTTCGAGAAGCTTGCTTTAATCCATAAATGGATCTTTGTAGCTTACATACCTTTCCAGCATCCTTTGGATTGACAAAACCTTCAGGTTGTGTCATGTACACATCCTCTTCAAGTTTCCCGTTGAGGAAAGCTGTTTTGACGTCCATCTGCCAGATTTCATAGTCATGAAATGCAGCTATAGCTAGCAAGACCCTGATGGATTTAAACATAGCTACAGGAGAAAAAGTTTCATCATAGTCAACACCATGAACTTGGCAAAAACCTTCAGCGACTAATCGCCCCTTGTATGTTTGTACATTACCATCCATGTTGATTTTTTTTTTGAAAACCCACTTGCACCCTATGGGCTTAACCCCTACGAGTGGGTCAACCAAAGTCCATACTTGGTTTTCATACATGGAATCCATCTCAGATCTCATGGCTTCAAGCCATTTCTCAGAGTCTGGGCTTGTCACCACTTCTTGATAAGTTTTAGGCTCATTTTGATCTATAAGTAGAATGTCAATATGCGTTGTAATGAAAAATCCATATCTCTCAGGTGCTTGGCGTTCTCTTAAAGATCTACGCGGTGGTTGTGTTTCTACAGCAATTACTTGTTCCTCAATCCCTTGTGGAACTTGCTGTTGTTCTATCTCTGGTTTAGTGGTATTTTGCAATTCTCGAATTTTATCAAGTTCAATCTTTTTTCCACTTCCTTTTCTAGAAACAAATTCTCTCTCTAGGAAGACACCAGTCCGAGCAACAAGTATTTTGTTCTCAATGGGATTAAAGAAATAATATCCTTTGGTTTCTTTTGGAAACCCTACAAAAACACATTTTTCAGATTTGGGTTCAAGCTTACTAGACGTTTGACGTTTAACATAAGCTTCGCAACCCCAAATTTTCATAAAAAAAACATACTAGGATGTTTCCAGTCCACATCTCATATGGTGTCTTTTGAATCGATTTAGATGGAACACGATTTAGTGTGAAAGCAGCTGTCTCAAGTGCATGTCCCCAAAAGGAAGTCGACAGATCAGCATGACTCTTCATGGATCGAACCATGTCTAACAAAGTTCGATTTATTCTCTAGGAAACTCCATTCCATTAAAGAGTACCAGGAGGAGTAAGTTATGAGACAATCCCACATTGCTTCAAAAGATCATCAAACTCTAAGCTCATGTACTCCCCACCTCGATCAGATCGAAGTGTCTTGATTGTTTTTCCTAGTTGATTTTGTACTTCATTTTTGAATTCCTTGAATTTTTCAAGGGATTCAGACTTATGGTGAATGAGATAGACATACCCATATCTACTGAAATCATCAGTGAAAGTGATGAAGTAGTGAAATCCTCCTCTAGCCTGTATATTTATTGGCCCACATACATCAGAATGTATTAGGCCTAATAAATCATTAGCTTGTTCACTTTTACCAGTAAAAGGAGATTTAGTCATTGTAAGAGCCCATTTTTGCCCGGGCCCAAGTATCAAAACACAATAAACAGTCCATTTACAAACCCAGCCAACCCAAAAATAAAAATAAAATACCCCAGTCCATTACAATTAAATTAGCCCAGCTAATAACAGCCCAATAGCCCACAAGACTTAAAAATTTTCAGCCAAACCCTAATTCTCCTAACCCTAGGCGCCGTATGCCTGCCCCTAGCCTCTGCCGTCGTCTGCCACGCCTCCAGCGCACGCCGACCTACTCGCTCGCCTATCGCCTCATCCGCATGCTCTGACACCTGCAGAAGAAAGCATCACACGCAACAAAAAGAAGCAGAAAAATAAATCACAAAAAAACAAAAAAAAATAGTTATCAAAAGTGGTGTAAATCGGCTATAAAAGCCTGGATCTGATACTTGTAATGGTTCCTTCCTCTTTTACGAATATTTGAGAAAATAGAAACAGAAAAAATATTCAAGGCTATTTCTTTTTTTTTTATTTCGATCTCTCTGTTTCTTTTATTTCTATTTTTATTATTATTATTATTTTTAAAACGAATAAAAAGAAAAAGAGAAAGAAACAAACCAGAATCGACCTGTAGCCCTGCCGTCGGTGGTTTTTTCCCTGCATTGGAATCGGCAAAAAAGGAGGCAAAGGTCGAATCTTTTTCAATTTTTTTACTTTTCAGGCATTTGCCTTGTAGATCTAAAACCTAGGCTTAAAACGGGCTAAAAAATAAAAAATTTGGTTCTCCGGCCACCGTGTACGGCGGCGCCAATGCCGGTGACCGGCGGCCACGACGGTGGCCAACGGCCGGATATTTTCCCAGAAGTGGGGAGGGGGTTGAGAGTTTGAGAGAATCTCAACTTTTTATTTTTTTGAGAAAGAAGGAAAAATAAAAAAAATTTGAAAAAAATTGGGCTTTATAAGAACATTAAACGACGTCGTTTTGAGCCAAAGTCACCAGTGGCAAAGCGGCGTCGTTTTGCCTTAAGAACCGTGACCCAACCCAGCAGCCCACAAGATTCGTATGTTTTTGCGGTGAATGGGCATTTTGCGCAGTCGGTCCCCCATGCTTTCAGCGAATTTCGTTTCAGTCCCCTAGCAACTTGTTTTATTTGTTTGCAATTTAAATTCTGATTTTTGGCCTGATTTCAATTCGGTCCATGACCTGTTTTTATTTTTTATTTTTATCACTTTTCATTTTGTTATTTTTATTATTATTTCTATTTATATTTTTTTTTAAAAAAAGAGAGAAGGCTTCAATAAAGTTTTCAATTACTGTTTGCTTACTCATACTTTTCTTAATTTTGATTAATTTCATACTTTTATTTGTTTTATTTATTATCCCTTTTTATGTATACTTATGATTATTTGTTTTGCTTTCGCTATTATTATTGTCATCTCACTAATATTATATTTTTTAATTTTAAAATGTTTCTAAAATGTGGATACATTAGTTCACTTTTGTTGCTATTCTTGCTATTGTTAGGTTGTTATTTGCATTATTATTATTATTATTATTATTATTATTATTATTCATGCACGTTGATACTAGAACTTTTAAATATTAAAACATTTGTATTTTACGATGTATGTTAGGCCTTTGTTTCAAATGCATGTTGTATTATTATTAATAGCTATGTACAATTCCTTTTGCGTATTAAATGATTTCTCTAAAAAAACCTAATAAATTAAATGCATTTTTTAACCTTTAACTATTCTTTTACTTAAATTCGTAACAAATCTCAATAAATAAGGCAATATTTTGTATTTTAGAAATTCGAGAAATTGTACCTTAACTTACTGGGTCTCGATTTTCTCGTTAAACCTAAATAGCAAAATATCCTTTTAAGTTTCAAAACACATAAAATTTCAAAAATAAAGGTAATATTCTATATTTAGAAAATTCGAGAAAATCGTGCCCTAACTTACTGGGCTTCGATTTTTCTCGTTGAACCTAAATAATCGAATATCCTTTTCAAATTAAAATAAATGAGGTTTAGATATGAAAATAAAAGACAATCTTACTCTCGAAAACACGATGTGTTGTGTTCTAACTTACTGGATGTGACATCTTGTTACTTCGAGATAAGGAAGTCTTTTCCATTTTGATTTATTCGAGTAATTTTAAAATAACACAATATAAAGAGGGATCGTATTTTTAAATTCTTTTCGAGTTTTTAATTTTCGACACCAAGACATTAAGTAATCGACTAGGTACCAATTTTGGGCGTATCGAGGGTGCTAACCCTTCCTCGTGTCTAATCGACTCCCGGACCCATTTTTTCTGAATTTCGTAGACCAAAATCGTTGTTTTAATAAAAATTAAATCGTTTATTAAAAACAACCACTTTTCGATGACCTGATCACACCTTATCAAAAAAAGATTGGTGGCGACTCCCGATTTTTTCGTTTTTGTTTTTAAAATCCAAGTCGACCCCGTTTTCAATCAAAAAAATGGTGTCAACAGTCATTTTTCTCAATAAGCAAGATTCACATATTTCAAATAGTTCAAAAACAAATAAATTCAAGAGACCATCTTTATGGAGCTTGGATATGCATTCCTCACTTATATGGCCTAAACGACAATGCCATAGATAAGTTTGATTTGAGTCATTTATTTTTGATCTTTTAGTATTTATATTGTAAATGAGATTTGTTTGATCTAAAATATAGAGGCCATTAATCAATTGTGCCGAACCATAGAAAACATTATTGAGATAAAAGGAACAACAATTATTCTTAATAATTATCTCAAAACCAATTTTGTCTAAACAAGAAATTGAAATAATGTTTTTAGTCAAATTGGGCACATAATAACAATCCTCTAAACATAAACCAAGTCCACTAGGCAAAGATAATTTATTTGTTCCTACAGCTAATGCAACAACTTTTGCTCCATTTCCAACTCGTAGGTCCACATCTCCTCTAGCCAAAGTCCTACTCCTTTCCAGTCCCTGTACAGAAGTACAAATGTGAGAACCACAACTAGTATCTAATACAAATGAAGTAGTAGTTGATAAATTAATATCAATAACATAAATACCTGAAGCAAACGTTCCGTTTATTTTGGCCTTCTTGACTTCCTCAAGATAGATAGGGCAGTTCCGCTTCCAATGTCCAGTCACACCACAATGAAAATAGTTTCCTTCCTTAGCCATCCCTCCTTTAGGTTTTAATACAGCCTTTACTTTTCCAGGCTTCGGCCTACCTTTGCCCTTGGGCTTTGTCTGAATTTTGGTCTTTCCCTTGCCCTTGTTATTACGGACCATCAGTATAGGCTTGGGTTCAATCTTTTTCATGTTGCCTTCAGCAGTTCGTAACATACTGAGCAACTGTGGCAGAGTCTTATCAATTTCATTCATATTGAAATTGATGACAAACTGGCTATAGCTATCCGGCAACGATTGCAGAATAACATCAGTGGCCAACTCTTGGCTCAATGGAAACCCAAGCTTAGACAGGCTTTCAATGTAGCCAATCATCTTAAGGACATGAGGTCTTACTAGGCTTCCTTCTTCCAACTTACATTGGAATAAGGCCTTAGAGATATCGAACCTCTCTTGCCGTGCTTGCCCCTGATAAAGTTCTTTCAGGTGCTCAATCATTTCATAAGCAACCATGTCCTCATGTTGCTTCTGAAGCTCAGGATTCATAGTGGCAAGCATAAGACATCCAACGTCTACCATGTCATCGAGATACTTCTTGTAAGCATCTTTATCAGCCCTCGAGGCATTAGCGGGTGGTTCGTTAGGAACTGGTTGTTCAATGACATATAATTTTCGTTCTTGTTTGAAGACAATCCTCAAGTTACGAAACCAGTCAAGAAAATTTAAACCATTCAATTTGTCCTTCTCAAGGACCGATCACAATGATAGTGTATTTGTGTTTGCAGCCATAATATATCTACAACAATGAAATTATGCGTGTGAAAAATTATCAAATTTATATCAATCATTAAAAGGACTTAATTAAATGATGTTCCCACTATTTTACTACAAAACTAATACCCTCATACGTTAGTTTCGGAAAGACTTTCTCGAAAAGCATTTCAAGTGGGTTAAGGATCCATATTTCACCTCCTCTTAAGTCAGCTTTGGCTTTACTCTCAAGATTATGGTTATCTAGGTAAGCAACACTTGCTAATTACATCATATGTAACTCCTAAAGTTTGGTGAACAACTCTTGTTCTAATCATTTTATGATTTATCTAAATTTTGCCTCTAGGTTTCTAATCCTATTAGAATAACCTAGTTAAGTCATTAACCAATTTTAACAAGCAAATATCACTTGTTTATTCTTCGCGTTTAACCAAGATAAATACTAGTACTTCGCTTTAGCAGAACCTACATAGTATTGATCGAGGCTTAACGAGGGCAAAATTGGAAGGCTATTTTGACTTAATATTTTAATAGAGGGATTTTATTAAGATCGTTCCATCTCACCAATTATGGTTTACTTTAGTCTATTTAGCCATTTAATTGATCTCATCAATTAATGTGGTTCATTATTATCAAATTTTAACATGTTTAAAATTTGGCATGCTTTGGACATCCATAGCATCTCATACATGAATAAATCAATAGATAAATGTAATAGTTATAGCCCATAAACTAAGGTGGCGCAACCCAAGCCAATGGGAGAACCAAAAGGAAACCTAAAGGTGTAAGCCGGATTTCAAGCTATTAGTCCACACTGGTTGGCCCATCTTCCTTATCGGCTAGCCCACAGCAACTCTTGCAAATTACAATATGTAAAAACTCGTTTTACATACGAGGGAGTAAGATGAGAAGAGAAATAAAAGAGAATAGTAGTAAGGCACGACACGCAGGCCGTATTTATAAAATTACAACCTTTTATCAAATGGGCTATCGAGCTATAACTATGCATTTCAAACACCGTGCATGTCAAAAATAGCATACATAAATAAACATTTTGTTAAGGTGTATTAAAACATGTCCTTTCAACTTTTACGGCCCACCAAGTTTTATTTATTATAAAACATACTTTAAGAAGATATTACCCCGCGGTACGAACCGCATACCCCATTCAAATGAAACTTCACGATTTGATAACTTTTATCAACAGAATCGTGTTTTTGAGATTTTAATCCCTGAGGTTTCATGCCGAAACAACCCTTGTTCCACTAACCAGTTAACTCTTACTGGAATCTGTCAACACCACCGTCGCACCATTATAGATCTATTAACATTTAACAGTAATAACATAAAACCAAATAGGCCATAACACCATAATTAACATTTAATCCATTGTCAAAAGGAGCGGTTATCAGGTTACTCTTAAACGATTCAAACAGTCGAAAATTTAATAAAATTGAAGCATGCATATCATACAATTGTGTCAACCAAGTATTTAAACCCGAGTCCGTATCACACAAGTGGCTCTGATATCACTGTTGGATCGCTGGCACCCCTATGACGCAGCGGAAAAATAATAATTCGGTGATCCCAACTACGGATCCATGTGTGAGGAACGAATCGGGGTGAAAAGGTTGCGAAAGTACCTAATGTTTATTCAAAGTAGACAGCAACGCCTCAACAACAAGTAGTCTAATTTGCTATCGAATCAAGCCGCAATCTAGAGTGATCCCGACCTCTACCTAATCCACCCAGTTGACTACGAACAGAAGAAATCCCCAAAATAGTTTTGAAAGTGATTTTTCTTTTACGGCTGCTGGACTCAAATAAAGAAAAATGGGATTCTTATATATCTCTTTTTAGGGATTTTAGGAATTAAATAAATATAATAATATTTTAAACCAAAAATTATAATTACATTAATTATAATATAATTTTGGTAAACTATATATTTATTGAATTCATATGCTAACCAAATTCATGTCCTCATTATGCGTACAACAACCTTGTACATAATGTGTTGGAAATTTGATTACCGAATTAAATTAATTCTATAATTAATTTAATTCAAGTGACACCCAAAAACAATACCAACTATGGTTTATTCCGTTCATTTCAACTATAGGGTGTGACCCTGTAGGTTCCTGTAACGTTAGCAGTAATACTAGAACGATTCCAATGTTACAAACAATGAGTGGCATTTAGCAAAGCATCATTGCTACCTAAGTCACAAGAGATCATTATTCGACATAACCTTTTTATGATTAACCTTTTATGCAATAATCCTTAAATCTTTTATCTCTGGATTGGACACAAGTCATGGAATAGTCACACTTGCATAGTCCATTCCATGTTCCTTGATATCTTAAGCAGACTACGATATACAAATAAGTATGACATCTCATATCAACTTATTTGAGCATGGCCATGCATTTCTAGTCTCACTTAATCAAATGGCCTAAGGAATTACTCTCATTATGTAGGAAGGGCTTATTCTATATCGACCAACCATATCCCTCTACATCGATTGTGGTATATCCAACATCAGCCTTTATAGAACAACTAGTTACGGTGTACGTTTGACTGTATCAAAATATACTACTCACGATGTTGGGATTATGATGATCTCAAGTCTGAGGATCATATACATATTAATCACTATGAGTAATGTCGTGACAATTACATAATAATCCAAGAAACATACTCATAATGGGTCAGTCCAATATGTTGTTCTCTAACACACATATTCATCCATCGATTCTGACATTCCATATCAATGACAACCCTTTATCATCAATCAACTGCATGTTAGTCTTAATGCATTATCGTTGTCCTATCCAACAATAATACTTGACTAAGGATCTTTTAAGAATAATCATATTATTCTCAGGACATTATTATAAAACAGTTTATTTATACACACAGAAAAGAAACTGAAACAATAATGGTAATGCCTTATATTAATAAACATGATAAATCAAATATGTTATTACAACCATCTCATGATTGATCTTTGGGTATACTCTAACAGTATGTATGTATTATATATAATAATGTTATATAATGTATAATGCATATTTTGTCTTGATTTGGTTGATTGGTTGAACTATATTGGTATATAAATGTGTTTATGTGCAGGTTGATAGTGTATGAGTGGGAAAAGTGGCCTTAAATGGCCTATTTTCGTCCACACGGGTGTGTGGTCTCGCCGTGTGTGACACATGGCTTGGCACATGGGCGTGTGGTTTGGTCGTGTGTCCTTTGCACCTTACAATTGAGAAACAGAATGCTCAGAATTGAGCACGTGGGCAGAGTCACGGGCGGTGAGGCACATGGCCTAGAAACACGGCCGTGTGAAACCTACACCTATTTTTTAAAATTAAACAAGGCTTAGCAACACAGACGTGTGATCCTAATTTCTTCATAGGTTGCAAGTCAGAGAGTTACACGAGTTAGGGACACGGGTGTGTGAACCCACACGGCCTGACCACATGGGCGTGTCCTTTACCATGCAGGCGTATGACTCATATAGGTGAGGAAAATTTTAAAATTTTGCGAAAAATTTTCCTCAGATTTCGATTTAGTCCCGAATCGATTTTAATGCATGTTTTGGGCCTTGCGGGTCCATTTAAGGGATGTTATGACTAATCTCGAAAAATGAATAGTGATTAACTTGATTTATTTGAAAATGTTTTGTAAACTCCGGTAATGCCTTGAAACCCTATTTTGGCGACAGATATGGGTTAGGGTGTTATAAAGGGTATTTAAAAGGCTAATTTGAAAGGATTTTAGAAATCGTTTTATTTAAAAACAAATTATTAGATCTAAATCGTAATATATTAAAATGTTGGAAAACACTATTTCATAAGGTTGAAAATAGTATAGTAGAGTAATATGTATAAATATTGTTTAGGAGGATTCGTTAAAACATCATGCATCTCTTCATAAAACCATCATCATTTAATTAGTTCACAGGCCACCTACTATTTCCATAATTTGTCCAATTTTATTTTTCATGCATACTAAACTCATGATTAATGTCTAAGTCACATATAAAACACATAAGACTTACCTTAAGAACCTTTGGCTCTTCAACCTGCACTTAAATGTTAGTCGAACAATTACTCATAACATTTATCAAGCATTCATAATCTACCATGCAATCATCTATTTGAAGTAATAATAAAAGGTCTAAATCAAACCAATTAAAGAATCCACAATGTCCAATTACAAACCATTAACAATTCAAAGTCTAAAACCCTCTAGATTAGTCCCACGTTGCCTTCCTTATTAAGTTGGAAACACATCAAACATACTTAAGGTAAATTGCCTTGTTTTGGATCACTTGGTAGCTCAATTTTCCTCCTCGTTTTAGCTATATCCTTGCATTGTTAAACATAAAAGAGTGTGATCTTTTTCAAGCTCAGTGAGTGCTCAAAGATTTCCATAAGTAATCACAACATCTAAAGTTAAAAGAAAGCATACTATTACAAGTAATCGTGGTAAGCAATCAAGCATAACTCATATCATTCACATTGATATGTTGGCATAATGTGATCATGAAACATATATACAAAATATATTACATTGGATAATCGGATTTCCAAATATGACCAACATAATGTGTAGTATAAAGCTATCACCCACCAAACACAACTAATAATAGCCTCCAACATATCCACTTAAACATGTATACTTACTATTTTATACACACTTTCACATGTCATACAACTCATGTTCATATCACATATTCAATTCTCATATCATATTCAATCATAAACACATAACATTTTCATTGTCATATCAATATACATCACATAATATATCACATTTAAGCAACATTTGCAAATTATCATTAATTAAGTAGAAACACTTACTCATGGAACTTAGTATAGGTGATTAGGCTACCTAAGATCCCCTAGTATAGGTGATTAGGCTACCTAAGATCCCCTTTAACACTTTGATTTGTACATAATTGTAGCACACCAAACCACTCACCTTGCAACCTTGACTTTAATACTTTAATGGCAAAAGCTCAAGTAAGCCTTTGTTTGTCTTTGTCCTCACTTGTAAAACCTCCCAACCGACACTTTGTATTTACATTAAATAAATTTCAAACACATTATAAACAAACTAAAACACTTTTAAATCATATAAAAAATGCAGACCACAACTCATCTATCATACTTACCAAAAACTAGCTAGTTTTGCCGAAAATATGATTTCACCACTCAAATCTAGTTTCTAAACCTTAATTTTAATTCCAAACATCCTAAATATCATCCAATTACATATTTAAACCATAAATTTTATCCAAGTACAATGATCTAATTTTTCTGGAAAAATCAAGCTTATGTGATCTTTAAAAAGGGGAAAACATTCAATTTGCTTAAATTTCTTATGGATTTGTTAAATTAAGATCAAATACCTTTTAATTAGATCAAAATGAGTTATAAATCACTTTAAAACCAAAGCTTAGCCAAGAAATATGAGATCTACCATTTTGAAGTAAAAAATCAACTTAAAATCAAGTGATATATTGATATCTTGATTAAATCATTTAAATCTCAAATTGAAATAATAGATCACTTAGTTTAATCATAAAAAGTTAGAATCTCAACTCAATTTTACAAAATCGATAAGCTATGGAGCTAATTCGAGCCAAAATGTGTGAATATCTCTTGAGGATTTTAAGGATGAAAACATGAGCGTGTTCTTCAAAATTGAAAAGAGATTTTGTGAGCTTAGGAATGAAAAAGGGTTAACTTATTTCGGAAGAAAAACTTTGATTTGGTGTTTGGCAAATTTGAAGAAGATGAATAATGGAAGGGAAGATGAAGACAATAGGCACCAAATTTTTTAAAATTGGGTCATTGTCCATTGGTCCTGATTTTTCAATTAAAGTCAATTTCAAAATTATTTTCAAATCCAATCTCATTTTTAAATTCCGGTTTAACTAAATTAATTCTCAAACGCTCAATTTTAATTTCTTAACCTAAAATTATTAATTCTAATTATTTTAATATTTTATTTAATTAATTCCTAATTATTTTAATGATTTAACTCAATTATATTTTCGATTCACTAACCCTCGATTTACTATCTCGATTCTACTAACCCGATTTTTGGGATGTGACAATTATAGTATTCCTAAAAATGTTAGAATTTTGATTTAGTCGTTTGAAAACCATAAAAATATAAATCAATACAAAAATAAAATTACACTTTAACTCTCATAAAAATATATAATTTAATCTTAACTTTTTTTCATTTTGCCCTTAATTCATACAATCATTTCTTCCCTTTTGTAACATAAAAAAAATTATTCATAATTATTATATGGGCAACAAGATATTTGATTAACTAATTAAGAGTAATAGATGTGAGTTTATTGGTGGGATTTTGACATTATTAAAGATTTGATGTAGCACATCAAAATGAAAATATGGAAAAGAAAGGGGGATTGGATTTAAAAAGAAAGGCAAGGGTAGGAACAGATATTTAGATAATAAAGTGGCATTTCAACTATATGAATTTTTGTAAAATTGTTAAGAGGTTTTAAAATTATATTATGCATGTTTAATATCATATTGCATCTTGGGATGATTTTTTTAGATGAATATATACATGCATGATATGAAGTTTTCAAATGATAATCTAACCTAATTTGAGTCCTAAAAATGTTTAGAAAAGTTATGGAATGATTGATGATAATTTAGACTTGGTTTTAAATGTTTCAAACATGTTTTGGATAATCTTCCCTCAGTGTCACGATATTAGAAATCAATATCATGGCATCAGATGACATTGGAGTCATTCTGCCCTCAATGTCGTGACACCACGAGTCAGTGTCGTGATATCAAAAATCAATATCGCAACATTGGATTCATTCTGCCTCAATGTTGTGACATTGAAGCCTTCTATCCTTAGTGTCGCGATACCCATTTTCTAGTGTCGCAACGTTGACCATTTTTTGACTAGAATAAGTCCCAAATGATCCCTCTTTGTAACCAAACTTTAAAAGGAGCCTAGAAATGACTTAATTAGCTTCAAATGTGTCTATTTATGTTAAAAAAAAGTTTTGAAATTTATGTTCGTGTTAAATAGTCTTAGTGTCTAAATGTAACATCTTTTACTTAGGATGTATATCGATTCATTCCAAATCAGGTGTGTTTCAAATTCATAATTTAAAATTCATTCGATAATTTTTTAAAAATAAGCAGTTTCAGTCATTTTCATTTTAATATTCTTAAACTAGTTGCTTACCGGAACGATGTTGTATGGTTAGGTTAAAATAAATTTGTATAAATTTTAATTAAAAATATTAAAACTAATAAGTAATATTATAGTAGAATATTGAGAAGATGTTAATTTAAGGGTGGGCAATCCTGAAATGGAGAGCTTGAAACCCGACGGAGGAAATTATGGAGAATAAAAAGGTTAATGGGTCAGTTACTGCATGCTTCGATATCCTCAAGAGTGATGGGAGACCCAACAATGTAATAAAAAAGTGGTTAACTCTTGATCAAGGTCGGAAGTAGAGGCTTTGCTCTGCCCCCTTTTCAAAGGGGAAATTATTGCTTTATTCTTTTCAAATTAATCTATAAGAATCTTAAATTAATGCAATTTGGCTTCCTTGCATTGATATAATTTAATCTCAACCCTCTTAAAAAGTTTTCCACTTTACTCGTGTAATCATCTCTTCCCTTCCATAATTATGATATGGACAACAAGATATTTGGCTAAGTAATTAAGAGCAATAGAAGAGATGTGAGTTTTATTGGTGGGATTTTGGCACATCAAACATTAATAAATAAAAGAAGAAAGGCAAGGGTAGGAGCATAAGCAACCGCCCCTAAAATAAACTCCGGTGGCTTCATCTCCATGGCGTGTCTTACATAAACTCGAGCAATCTGGTATTTTCCAACTTGGCAATTTTATTTCTTCAGTGCAGGTGTGTCCAGTTTCCGTCGCTACCACCTCTTTTCCTGTTTCCCATTATTTCCACCTTATTTGATTCAATATTTAAAACACTACATATTCTTACTTTTATCCAATTGTTTCCAGCTAGAAAGAAATTTCAAAATCATATCTAAATAAAAATTGAGAATACATTATAAAACATAAGAGCAAGAATCAATTTGTAAAATTCCTTTTTTTTACAACACAATCTTGAACTCACACGCATTCCTTTAGATTGATTCAACCATTTTGAAAGTACGATAAACACCTTTAATTAAGAAACCAAATGTTAAAGAGTTATTTTTTGGGGTTTAATTAAGTTTACAATATTGAAGAGAAGCTGTGCTTTGGTTGAGTAACTGAAAATGAATGAGAAAATATAAAGAATAACGAATTTTACCTGCAGAGAAAAGAAGAACCAACATGAAAACTAGAGCAGAAACTTGGGAATTTTTCATGCTTTCTTTTTCTTTTTCTTCTTCTCTTTCTCTTTCTTTTTTGTTTAATGGAAGGGAAGATGCAATTCTCCTAAATTTATAGTGGAACTAGTTGGAAATTTTCTTCAATTTTTTTTTTAATTTGCTTTAATTGGCAAGAAATCTCGTGTCTGCAATTATTACCATAAAAGCAAATATTTTAATATTTTGAGAGTGTTTCCTAACAAGTACAAAAGTATCATGTAAAATTAATCTCAGAGTCGGATTGAAATATTTTTATTGTTAAAAATTTATGTAGTTGGTGAAATAATTACCTCATACTAATGTATAGGAATTAGTTTTTAACAGTAAAAATGGATGAAATTTTTAACAAAAAGACAAGTTTGCTATTTGATTTAACATATATAAACTAATTTATCCATCTTTCTAATAGAAAGGACAGAATGCAATTCAACTTTTAATATAAAAACCTCCATAATACTTTTACCTGTATATTATTACTTTGTTTGTATTTATATTGTACCTTGGATATTTTATCTCCTTTTATCTTTGTCACAATACGGCTGTCATTTTTTTTAATGATAATTCTATGGAAACACACTGAAAAAAAATAATTTCAGTAACTTTTTTTTTATTGAAAAATCAATTGTATGGTAACTGAAATTTTATGTATCAAATGTTTTTAATGTTATGATCATCAACATTATTATAAATAAATAGTCATTTTTTTTATATAATCTCTCTGTTTTAAGTTTTCATTTTTCTTTTGTCGATTGAGTTTCAGCTTGATTAGTATTGATATTATTATCAATGCAGGAGGACGTAGGTTCGAGTACACTGAAGCATATTATCCTCCTATTTAAGGGCTGGGGAGGGGTTATGGATAGTTCTAGACGCAGATATGATAGAAGCTATAATGAGATTCCATTCTTTTTTAGTACTGTTATTTTATTTATGAGTTATTTATGCCATACATCCTTAAATTATAGCCATTATTCTAAATTGGTCCCTAAACTATAAAACATTCTAATTATATCCCAAAAATATTGAAGTTAAATTAATAAGGTCCTTCTGTTACTAAAATAAATGATTTAACCGTTAAATAAGATGTTAAATCTTATGTAGCATATTTTAAAAATGAAAATTTTTAAAAAATAATATTTTAAAATTAGATGTTGTAAAAATCTTGGTTTTTGAAGCTTTTACAAAATCTTTATCAGTCACTCATTCTTTTTTTTCGTTTTACTTTATTTTTAAGTTTTACTTTTAAAGTTATATGGTAATGTTACTTTTCTTTAAAATTTTCATTTTAAATTATGCCACATAGTATTTTATATGTTATTTAACGGTTAAATTAACTGTTTTAATAATTGAAAGACCAAAGTGATATAACATTAATAATTTGGTGATTTAATGAGAACATCTTAAAATTTGAGGCCAATTTAAAATGATCATAATTTAGGGATATTTAATGCTATTAATCTTTTATCTATTCATATTCTTTTAATATTACTATTCTATAATTCAACGATTGATATAATCTTGGTTACATTATGTGGGTTGATGATGGCAGTGATTATGATATTTATGGTCACATTGATTTCAATTGAGTTCTTGAAATTAGGTTATTAATGTTAAATAGTTTAATCATTGTCACATCTCAAAATTGGGTCTAGAAGTTTTGAGAGTAAATTAAGAATTTTGACTTGGAATGGATTTGGAAATTTTGAGTTATGGAAACCCAATATTATTTTCGACTATAACTTTTTCAAAATCAAATCGATTTTTGAAACTAAGGTAGGAAAGATCATCAATTTTGAAAAGAGGGTTGTTTTGTAAAATGATTTAAACTAGGAGTGATTTTTAAAGTAATTATACCAAAGTTTTAAAGATACCCTATTTTCCCCTCCATCTACATTAAACTCATAATAGTTTCTTCCCTATCTTTTTTGTTGTCGTCCCTTGATTTTCCCAAGCACTCTTCACTTATTTTATCTTTCAAAACTCCTTTGATTTTTATTTGTCACCCTCCACTTATTTTATTTTTCAAACATAAATTTCTTTGATTTCTATTATCTTTCAAGCATTAAACTTCTCAAGAATTCCATAAAAAGCTTCAAAAACACCATTGATTTCACCATTGCTCAACTTGTGAGTTTTTCAGATTTTCAATTAAACGTTTGTTTCTCCTTCAACTAAGGTAATGTTTCATTTTCTTATTATTTTTTAAAGGCATCTAGCCTTTTAAATTGAGTTTTTATCTATTGAATCAAAAGTTTTGAATAAATGCTGAAAATTGGGCCATTAATAGTGAAATCAGGATTTTGAAGGAAAACGATGTTTCAGAGTGTTTTTTAACTTGTTTTGATATGATTAGAAGGTTTCTAAACTTTCCCTAAATTTTCGTTAAGAGATTTTAAGGTTTTAATGAGTTTTCATGAAAATTTGTTATTTTACATTAAAATTTCGGAACCATCAATCTGTGTAGTTTTGTGTGGTTTGAAGTTTGAGAATTATTTTTAGATGCATAATTAGATTATTGGAATCGATTATAGGCAATGAGAATGAGTAAAGATTAATATATTTGAGTTTCAATTTTGTTAGTCGAAAATTTCAGTTCCAAGATGAAGTAACTTTATACCTGCATTTTTTGTTTGTTTGAGGTGTGTTATGGCTACTAATTGATTATGTATATTGTGTAGTTATTATGTGTGAAGCTTTGGATTCGTTAGGACATTCTACGAGTAAAGTGAAAGGCAATGAAAAGCTAGTTTAAACTTTCGGCGACAACACAAAAGTGCGAACGGTGAGTGTTTGCAATCGCTGCTTATAGACACGATTCATAGCGTTAATTGGGAGCTTAAGAATAGCCTAAAACCCTATCCTAAGTTCCAAGTGCTAGCTTTCTTATACCCTTTGTTTAATTTGCAAAGTATGAGATTGTGTGATATGGATTAAGTATTAAGTTGTGATAATGTGACATGCGATATATATTGTGATAGCTATTGTGAATGTGTTAGTTGGGAGCATATTAAACATGCTGAATGATAGTGATGATGTTGTGTTAGCGATATAAATGTGCAGTGAAAGTGTGCAGAAAACAGTAAGTACTATGTGTTAAATTGTGAAATGTGATGTTGATGTGACAGGTAAAGTAAGTGAATATTGGTATGTGGTATGTGGTAATCTGATTTTTAATGCATTCATATGTGAACGAATATGTGATGGCTCAATGAGCATAATTGTGGCACTTAAAGTGCAATTAAATGTGAATTCGATAAGTATGCATTGTGTATGAGATTGTGATGTGAATTGATGAATATGGACAGAAATTGTGTGCACTAAAACAATAATTAAGTGTGTGTATTTGCGGGTATTTTGGCCTTGTGATTTTTTGAAACCGTTGGATATATTTAACATGCCATAGGATTGTGAGTACTCACCCTTGTGTTTTGTGATTTGGGTATTAAGGCCCCGGGACAAATTAGAGGGATAAGAGAATGTTGAGCCAAGCTCCATTCACCGGGATATGTTGGTGTGTTGGAGAGTGTTAAGCTTTATGCTATACTTATGGGATATGTTAGACGGTGTGATGGAGATCTGTGTATCCAATGTGTGGTGATAGAGTCTGTTGACACCATTTTTTGATGAAAACGGGGTCGACTTGGATTTAAAAAAGAATGAAAACGGGAGTCGCCACCAATCCTTTTTTGACGAGGTGTGATCGGGTCACCTCAAAAAGTGGTTGTTTTTAATAAATGATTTAATTTTATTAAAACAACGATTTTGGTCTACGAAATTCAGAAAAATGAGTTCGGGAGCCGGTTACGCACAAGGAAGGAATAGCACCCTCGATACGCCCAAAATTGGTACCTAGTTGATTAATTAGTGTCTTAGTGTCGAAAATTGAAAATTTGAAGAGTTTTAAAAAGTGCGATCCTTAAAAGAAAATCTGATATCGTGAATTGAAACATAAGATTCTCTTGTTCCGAAGGAATATCACATCCAGCACGTTAGGACACGATACTCTAAACCATCGAAACCAAGATCACCTTATAGTTTAATGAAACCATACTTTGAAGCTTTAAGAGGATATTTGGCTATTTAGTCAAACGAGAAATCGAAACCCAGCACGTTAGGGCACGTTTTCTCGAGTTTCCAAACGCGAAATATTGCCTTATTTAGAAAAATTTTCCTTTTGGTGTTTAGTGTCAATGCTTGACAAAACAATAACGAATACGACAAGGTGAGCAAAGTAAAATGAGTAACAACAATGCAATAGGCAAAATGAAATGACGAGGCGATTACATAAACAAAGCATACAAATAAATAAATAGAACTAACATTTTAGAAAAAACACAAGTGTACATGGATAAATAAACAAACACCAAATAACAATGATGACAATAAATACAATTATGTAAAAATATATATATATATATATGCATGTATAATTTAAAGCCATAAAATAAGAAATATATATATATTACAGAATATGAAAACATAGATAAGTATGTACATATATATAAAATCGGTAAATATTATAAAAAATGTAAATGTGTATTTATATATTTACAAATCGTGATAATATAAAATATATGTATGTGAATTATAAAATATGTGAAATATACAAAAAACATTTTTAAGAGTATAAAATATATAAGTATGTATATGATGTAAAATATGCATAAATATATGTAAGTATATAAGAATTATGAAATGTGAAAAAATATATTTAAGTAGGTATAAGTACGTATATCTACATATATATGTAAAAAATATAATATTAAAAAAGGGGTATATATATATGCGTAATATATATAAATACATATATAATATAATGTTAAAGTATTCACATAATATACATAATAATAATGTTGAAAACATCTATTAATAATAAATATATACTTATATGTATTAAAGATATATTCATAAATACAAAAACATATACTAATAATCACAATAGTAAAGATAAAAAAATGTATACGTAACATAATGCGAAAATATATAAATGTTGTGATATCTAAAAACATATACATAAAAATGAAAGAAATATATGACGAATAATGCAAAGATATTTGTATGAGATAATGGGAAATATACGAATAGCACGATATTTACAAGTGTATACTTAATATAATTATTTAAAAAATGATATAAATAAATGAATACATGAAAATAATACCATATACACAAAAATACCTATATATATACGTGAACAAATATTAATATTAAAGAATATATAATATATGTATATAATAGTAGAAACGAAACAAAATATATATATAGTTAAATATAATACAATAATAATAAAACAACAATGATAATAATATTATATATATAACAATTAATATTTAAAATTGAATTAAACAGCAAAAATATTATGAAATTTAAGGAAAAAAAATAGATGAAAAAGGGATGAGATTGGATTAAAACCAAATCTTTGGGGCGAATTTTGAAAGAAATTAAAGGAGAATGGACTTATCAGAACGCGCGTTAAACTATGGGGGATCAAATAAGTAATTTATCCAAACACTTGAAACGACACCGTTGGAAGGGGGACTAAATCGCAAAGTGTAATAGATTTCAGGGTCAATTTATAAACAACGAATAACTTGATTGCGAAATATAAAAAATGCGGAAGGGCCAATTGCGCAAATAGCCCTTCCGCTCAAAAACACGCGGATCCTGCCCTGGTGCGGGTCGGGTCGACCCGCCCCACGTCCGAAACGACGTCGTTTTATCATTAAACAGGGGGGGCCAAAACGGTGCGTTTTGGTCCCCTATAAAAGCTAAGTTTTTTTGAAAAATTCATTTGAGACCAGGTGAGGGAAAAAAAAGAAAGAAAGAGGAAGAGGGAGGGCACGGAGCGATTTCCGGCCAAGGGGGGGTCACCGGACGGCCACCGGAGGCTCGCCGGCGCCGGCGCCGGCCACCGCACGCGGTGGCCGGAAAGGTAAAAATTTTTTATTTTTTTTGTTGACTCCTTTTTTATAAACTTATGCTATGTAAAGATATATGATAGATGAGTTTTTGAATAATAAAAAATAAAAGAAACCTTAGATCTGACTGCCTTTTCTGTTTTCGGGTGTTTTTTCTTGCTTGAATCTGCTTTTACTCTCGTATTTTTAAGTAATGTTACAATCGAAAATGAAAGGAAAAAATCCCCAAAAAATCAACCCATTTGATACAATTTTGATTCGGGTTTTTATAACCCCTTTTCATCCTATTTCCTATTGTTTCTGTTCTGTCCCTTTGCATGGGATGGGCACAATGGAGGTGACAGAGGCATGGTGGTACAGAGGAGCAGATGGCCGACATGGTGGCATGGAGAGCTGGGCGTGGCAGACGAGGAGGCCACGCGAGGCATGCGGCGCTAGGGTTTGGGGCATCTTTCTGCCGAAAATGTTAATGTTGTATGGGCTGGGTTTTTAATTTTTGTTTCGGGCCATGGGCTACATTGGGCTTGTTATTTTCCTTTGTAATTGGACTGTTGTTTATCTTGTTTTAATATTCGGGCCTGGGCATAAAATTGGGCCTTACAGCTGCCCCTCTTTGCTTGTTATCGTGTAATGAGAACAGAGCAAAGACTAAGAAAGGCCAATTTTGCCCGGGCTCGCCGAGTTTTGACTTCTTTTGGTGCTTCCTTTCTTCAAGTAACCTCATTCTAGTCCACTGCGTCTTATGATTCTTCGATCTGCTCTACTGCAACTTCAGATACGCCTTGTAGCTTCAATCTACTCTGCTACGACTCCATGGGGATGAGATTTGTGTTTTTAGTCTGCTCCACTACTATTTAGGGAGATAAGACTGTGGTTTCGTCCGCTCCGCTACTGCTTAGGGAGATAAGACTGTAATCTCCGATCTATTCCACTGTCAAATACAGGGAGATAGAGTTATCAGCTTCAATGTACTCCACTGTAGTCACAGGGAGGTAAAATCTGCCATCTTTGATCTTCAATCTATTCCACTGCCAAATACAGGGAGATAGAGTTATCGGCTCCAATGTACTCCACTGTAGTCAGGGAGGTAAAATCTGCCATCTTCGATCTGCTTCGCTGCCAACTACAGGAAGGCAAGATCTACAATCTTCGATCTACTTCACGCCAATACATGAAGATAAGATCTGCTTTCTTCGATCTACTTCGCCACCAGTATGGGAAGACAAGATCTGCATCGTCGATCCACTTCCTACCAATATAGGAAGACAGGACCTGCTATCTTCGATCTACTTCACGCCAATACATGAAGACAAGATCTGCTTTCTGCGATCTACTTTGCCACCAATATGGGAAGACAAGATCTGCATCTTCGATCCACTTCCTACCAATATAGGAAGATAGGATCTGCTACCTTCGATCTACTTCACGCCAATACATGAAGATAAGATCTGCTTTCTGCGATCTACTTCGCCACCAATATGGGAAGACAAGATCTGCATCTTCGATCCACTTCCTACCAATATAGGAAGATAGGATCAGCTACCTTCGATCTACTTCACGCCAATACATGAAGACAAGATCTGCTTTCTGCGATCTACTTCGCCACCAATATGGGAAGACAAGATCTGCATCTTCGATCCACTTCCTACCAATATAGGAAGATAGGATCTGCTACCTTCGATCTACTTCACGCCAATACATGAAGACAAGATCTGCTTTCTGCGATCTACTTCGCCACCAATATGGGAAGACAAGATCTGCATCTTCGATCCACTTCCTACCAATATAGGAAGATAGGATCTGCTACCTTCGATCTACTTCACGCCAATACATGAAGACAAGATCTGCTTTCTGCGATCTACTTCGCCACCAATATGGGAAGACAAGATCTGCATCTTTGATCCACTTCCTACCAATATAGGAAGATAGGACCTATTTACGCCTAGTGTTTAGGATGACATGATCAGAATGAATCAAATGCTCCTAACTAGACGTGTATGTATTATATTTGTAGAATGTCATGAGAATGATCCATTTTTAATGCTTAGGTTGTCATTCCTCATTGTTCATCAAGGTTCTATCACTGATGCCTTCTTGTTCAGCCAGTACCTTTGACAGAAAACCTAAAGAAATAGATGCAATTTAGACTATTCTTCCTCCAATGCTTCTAACCCTTAAGTTTGGTCAGCTCTAAACAATAGTCCTGTTTCAGGTCCTCGTGTTATTTAGAAACTTTCAGAGTAATATGCAGAACTCCTTCTGCATGTGTATTGTCAATCCATTAATCGTTATTTCAAAGAAAAATGCTTGAAAGATTATCAAAATGGACAAAATAAAATTTTGCTGAGACCAAAGCTCGAAATGAATAAATCAATCAAGATAGCAAACTTTGCTGAGATATGATGAAAAAGATTCTCACAATGAATAAGATGGAATTTTATTGAGAGCAGAGCTCTAAATGAACAAATAGCAAATTTTGCTAAGATGTAAATAAGATAAAAAATAGGTGCCCCAGATATCGCAGCATGAGCTCCTCTGCACAAACTCTGTGTTTAGGAATCCTAAAAGACTTTGTTGATGCCCCAAGATGTAGCATCTCTCCTTCTTGTTAATTCGGAGAAGACAAAACTACTCTATGCCTCACCTTTGATCGAAAATTTGAATTGCCCATTCCTGGGTTTTCAATTCAAAGCCCCTTTGGTCTCAAGGTGCCCTTTGCGGGTTTTCGCCTTGGCCTCTCCCTTTTTTTTTTTTTTAGGCAAAGTACCTCTTCACTGAATCCGAATTCACAGGATTGGGCAAGCTTTTGCCATCCATCCCAGTTAAAATTAATGCCCCTCCTGAAAAGGCCTTTTTTACTACATAAGGTCCCTCCCAGTTTGGCATCCACTTTCCTCTGAAGTCTTTTTGTATGGGAAGGATTTTCTTCAGTACCAAGTCCCCTTCATGGAAGTTTCTAGGACGAACTTTCTTATTGTAAGCTCGCATCATTCGTTTCTGGTACATTTGACCATGACGGATAGCTCTTAACCTCCTTTCTTCAATCAAGTTCAGCTGATCATATCGGGCTTGGACCCATTCTGCTTCGTCTAACTTTAGTTCTGAAAAAACTCGGAGAGAGGGAATTTCAACCTCAATTGGTAGCACTGCCTCCATTCCATAAACCAAAGAGAATGGTGTTGCCCCGGTAGAAGTCCTGACGGACGTTCGATAAGCATAGAGGGCGAATGGCAACTTCTCGTGCCAATCTCTATAGGTCTCAGTCATTTTCCCCACAATCTTTTTGATATTTTTATTGGCTGCCTCCACCGCACCATTCATCTTCGGACGATATGGCGATGAGTTGTGGTGCTTGATCTTGAATTGATTACAAACCTCTGCTATCGTGCTATTATTCAAATTTAATGCATTGTCTGATATGATCCTTTCAGGCATTCCATACCGACATATGATTTCCTTCTTTAAAAACTTGCTGACAGCTGTCTTTGTGACGTTGGCGTAAGAAGTAGCCTCTACCCACTTAGTAAAGTAGTCAATCACTACAAAAATGAAACGATGTCCGTTTGAAGCCTTTGGCGATATCGGCCCAATGACGTCCATGCCCTACATGGAGAAGGGCCATGGGGAAGTCATGACGTGAAGAGGTGATGGAGGCACATGAATTTTGTCTCCGTAAATCTGGCATTTATGGCACTTCTTAGCATACTTGATGCAGTCTCCTTCCATGGTAGACCAATAATATCCAAATCTCATGATCTGTCTGGCCATTGTGAAACCGTTAGCGTGTGTTCCACAAATACCATCATGGACTTCTTCCAAGATCTGCTTGGCCTCCACAGCGTCTACACATCTTAACAGCACCTGATCTTTTCCTCTTTTGTACAGGATTTCTCCATCTAAGACGTAACCACTGGCCAGCCTCCTCAACATTCTCTTGTCATTCTCAGTTGCTTGGTTTGGGTATTCACAATTTTTCACGTATCGCAATATGTCCTGATACCAAGGGTTGTCGTCCTTTTCTTCTTCCTCGTCAATATTACAACAGTGGGCTGGAGCATCATAAATGCTCATTTGGATAGGCTTCACATCCTCTGGTCTATTTACTTTGATCATGGAAGCCAATGTAGCTAAAGCGTCGGCCATCTGATTCTCGTCTCGTGGGAGATAACAAAAAGTGATGTCGTCAAACTCCTCAATCAATTCTAGGACTATCCTTCGGTAACTAATCAATTTAGGGTCTTTTGTTTCCCATTCGCCTTTGAGCTGATAAATTACCAATGCCGAATCCCCATATACCTCAAGTACCTTGATTTTGCGTTCCATAGCCGCGCGGATTCCCATGATACATGCTTCATATTCCGCCATGTTATTTGTGCAATCAAAATCTAGTTTACTGGTGAAAGGATAATGATTACCGTTTGGAGATACCAAGACTGCCTCAATCCCGTTGCCCATGGCATTTGAGGCTCCGTCAAAATTTAATTTCCAAGTATTGCCTTCTTGTGTGCTCGCTTCAGTAGTTGCCACATACATCAGATCCTCATTTGGGAAGTCAAAGTTCAAAGGCTCATAATCGTCCAGGGCTCTACTTGCTAGAAAATCTGCTATCGCGCTCCCTTTTACAGCCTTTTGATTCACATAGGTTATGTCAAATTCAGATAGTAGAATTTGCCATCGGGCCATCCTTCCGTTTAGAGCAGTTGACTCCATCATGTATTTCAGAGGGTCTAACTTTGAGATTAACCAAGTCGTATGGTACAACATGTATTGTCTCAATCTCCGAGTAGTCCAAACCAATGCGCAACATAATTTTTCAATTGGCGAATATCTCGTTTCGCATTCAGTGAACTTCTTACTGAGATAATAGATCGCTCTTTCTTTTCGTCCTGACTCATCATGTTGGCCGAGCACGCACCCCATGGAATTCTCAAATACTGCCAAGTATAGTATCAGTGGTTTGTCAAGGCAAGGTGGCATCAGTACTGGGGCGTTGGACAAGTAATGTTTAACTCTTTCGAAAGTTTCCTGGCACTTCTCATCCCATACACCTGGATTGTGTTTCCTAAGAAGACGGAATATGGGGTCACATTTCTCAGTTAATTGTGAAATGAATCGAGCGATGTAATTTAGTCTTCCTAGGAAACCCCGAACTTCTTTTTGAGTACTTGGCGGAGGTAATTCTTGTATGGCCTTAACTTTGTCTGGGTCAATTTCAATTCCCTTTTCGCTGACTAAGAATCCTAGCAGTTTTCCTGATCTAGCCCCGAAAGTACACTTGGCTGGGTTAAGTTTTAGCTGGAACTTCCTTAACCTCAGAAACAGTTTTCTCAGAACTTGCACGTGTTCCCTTTCTGTTCTGGATTTTGCGATCATGTCATCAACATAAACTTCTATCTCTTTATGCATCATATCATGGAATAATGCTACCATGGCTCTCTGATACGTTGCTCCCGCATTTTTCAATCCAAAAGGCATCACTTTATAACAAAACGTCCCCCACATCGTTATGAATGTGGTCTTCTCCCTGTCTTCAGAAAGCATCTTAATTTGGTTGTACCCGGAGAAACCATCCATGAAAGAGAACAGTGAGTATCCGGCCGTGTTGTCTACCAAGGTATCGATATGAGGCAGTGGGAAATTATCTTTTGGGCTGGCTTTGTTCAAGTCTCTGTAGTCCACACACATTCGCTCCTTCCCATCTTTCTTAGGAACAGGGACTATATTGGCTACCCATTCTGAGTACTTGACCACCTGTAAGAAACCAGCATCAAATTGCTTCCTAACTTCTTCCTTTATTTTTAGCAAGACATCAGGCCTCATCCTTCGGAGCTTTTGTTGGACTGGTTTGCATTCTTCCTTTATAGGCAATCGGTGCACCACGATATCAGTACTTAAACCTGGCATATCTTGGTAGGACCATGCGAAGACATCTTTAAACTCTTGAAGCAACTCAACAAGGTCTCGCCTTGTTTCCTTGGCAATGCAAGCGCCAACTTTTACCTCTCTGCCCTCTTCTAAGATCACAACTTCTACTGATTCCTTATAGGGTAGAATTTGTTTTTCTTCTTCTTCCATCATTCTTAACAAATCCGGAGATAAAACGCTGTCTTGGTCACCTTCAAAATCTTGAGGATCATCTATACTCATGTCTTGCTCAAATAGAGACTCTGAATTAGTAACAGAGTCGCTCATCTCGTTGATATCTGAAGACCTGTTATTGGAACAAATGGAGGCCCAAATAAAAGGATCTAAGAATACTTGTATGCATAGTATGATTATAAAGGGGATGAAAAGAATGAAAGAATATTTGCTCAAGATGAAACTGAATGATAAGTTTTCACTGAAATTAGATTTTGGACATGTGGCTTTTACAAAAGATTCTTATCACCCCCAGGCTTAGGGCAACAAGTGTTCTGAATATTACTCTGAATTAGTTCTAAATGTTACAGGGATCTCTTCTGCAGTCTAGTTATTCAAAACACTTCTAGGTTCGTAGGGACGAATGCCCGATAAATTCCTTTCCACCCTTTCTTCCGCGGATATGGCATTGATGTCCAACCTCTCAATCCTTCCTTCTGTAACCTCATCCTTCTCTTTAGGGTGGACAATTCCCCCTGAAACAAAAGTCTTAGATATATGAGGAAAGGTTATCGGTCCCCACTTGGCTTCTATCCCGCCCAAATGTGCTCTTCTCCTTTCTTGCTTTTTCTCCATCTCCTTCCTCCTTTCCCTCGTATTAGGCTTATATCCCAAACCATAACGATCCTGTTTGTTAACTAGGATCGGTACTCCGACCCTTCCCTGGAGGTATTTTCCCAATCCTCTTCCAGGCAATGCTCCCTTCCCCATCGTTAGTTGTAAGCTCATTGACGTAGCTTTGGATATCTTAGGCTTTGAGATTTTGCTCATCTCGATGACAAATGTGGCATTTACGAATTCCAAAGATCGAAATGAACATTCTATCGCTTCACTATCAGCCTCTATGTATGGCATATCATCGGTGACTGACGCAATGATGTCTTCTTCTGCACCTATAGTCACCAATCGGCCCTCTATCACCAATTTTAAATTTTGGTGAAGTGACGATGGTACAGCTCCTGCAGAATGGATCCAAGGCCTCCCCAATAGGCAATTGTAAGATGGTTTAATATCCATTACCAAAAAGTCCACCTCGTATGTATTTGGACCAATCAATAGAGGTATCTCGATTCTCCCCATCACTTTTCTTTCAGTGCCATCAAATGCTCTCACTATATTTTGGCATGATTTCATGTGAGAACTATCCACAGGTAACCTGTTTAATGTGGACAGGGGTAAAACATTCAGGGCCGATCCATTGTCCACGAGTACCGCCGGTAGTATACACCCCTTGCAACGGGCAGTGATGTGCAAGGCCTTGGTAGATCCCATACCACCTGGCGGGATCTCATCATCGTTGAAGAAGATGAAGTTATCGGTATTTATATTGTTAACCAGGCGATCCAATTTGTTCACTGAGATATCTTTAGCGACATAAGTCTCATTTAGCACTTTTACCAACGCATTACGATGCATCTCTGAACTTAGAAGTAACTCGAGCACTGAGAAGCGAGCGGGTTGCTTATGCAATTGTTCCACCACGCTATACTCGCTATGCTTCAAGAATTTTAAGAATTCTCTAGCCTCATTTTCAGTCACCGGTGTGTTAATTGCGGTTCAATTCCGGTCGTCTTCGTTTTATCTTGTTCAATCGCCAAGGCTTTTCCTTTTATAGGTTCCCTTTTTGTATTTTCCAGGTCGTAACGTTTTCCACTACGCGTATAGAAACCTGCGTCATTACCCTCTTCTGCAGCATTTATCGGGTTCTCCTCTCCCGTGATCATCACATTGCAGTCGTAATTCCAAGGAACCTTTTTGCTATCCTTGTAAGGAAAGGCTACAGGTTTTTGGATTATGACCCTTGGCGCCAGTTGTATTCCAGATCCTGTACTCGTTGGCCTTGAAATAATCACCACTGGGTGATTTGGGGCCTTTCCCGTAGGCCCCTCCTCCGAGGCATAAACTTCTCCATTTTCAAGTCCTTTGATCTCTTCATAAAATTCTAGCTCTTTTTTGTTCATCAGATTTTGCACCATGGCCTTGAATTCAGTGCAGTTTTGAATGTCATGGTCTTCTTCAGCATGAAACTCGCAGTACGTCTTCGTTCCTTCGGGCCTTTCTTTCGAATCTTGTTTGATGAGACCTCCTTCTATCATTTGTCTCCAGACCCAACTCAATGGGGTTTTTATCTCTGCAATGTCGGTTTTGATTCTCTTTTTCTCACCTTCGATTATTGCGTTTACCCCTTTATCAGCATGGTTGGGTAACGGATTCGCTGCTACGTTGGGTCCTAATGGGTTGTCAAACTTCACAATCCCCATCTTAATGAACCTTTCCACCGCCTTTTAAACCCAGTGCAGTTCTCGATTGAGTGTCCTGGTATCCCTGCATGGTATTCACATTGGGCATTCGTGTCATACCATTTGGGATATGGAGGTTGCATGGGCTCGAGATAAAATGGAGATACTATGTGTGCATCAAATAACTTCTGATACAGTTCCCGTATGTTATTGGAATGGGCGTGAATTGAAGTCTCTCTGCGTCAGTCCTTGTGTTGGGTTCCTGCCTTGAAGGGGCTTGGTGACTAGTGGTTATCATTTTTGGAGGGCCAACAGTAATCGGTTTTGAATGGCTCTTGCTATATGTGCTTACGTTGTTTACTTCGCCCTCTTTTTTCCTTGGGGCTGGTCTTTTGAAGTTTTCCCCCGTGTCAATCTTACCGCTCCTTACCGCGTTCTCAATCATTTCACCGGACATTACCATATCCGAGAAGCTCTTGGTAGCACTCCCCAACATGTGGTTGATGAACGGGGCTTTCAAAGTGTTGATAAACAACATGGTGACCTCTTTTTCCAAAAGGGGTGGCTGGACTTGTGTTGCCACTTCTCTCCATCGTTGGGCGTACTGCCTGAAATTCTCGCTAGGCTTTTTCTCCATGTTTTGTAACGTAATTCGATCGGGTGTTATATCCGTTACATGACTGTATTGCTTCATAAAAGCTTGCGCCAAGTCTCTCCATGAACTAACTTTAGCACGACTCAGTTGGTTGTACCATTTGGCTGCAGATCCGATCAAACTGTCCTGGAAGCAGTGGATTAACAGCTGATCGTTGTTGACGTATCCTGTCATTCTTCGACAGAACATAGTTATATGAGCTTCAGGACAACTAGTCCCATTATATTTTTCGAATTCCGGCATTTTGAACTTAGGTGGGAGTACTAAATCAGGGACCAAACTCAGATCCTTGGCGTCAACCCCGCGATGATAGTCGATGTTCCCATGACTCTAAATTTTTCCTCTAACCATCTACATCGGTCCTCTAGTTGTTTTGGCAGGTTCATTCTTGTTTTTTCTGTTTCTGCCACATCATCGAGGTCCGGGACCACAGGATTAGTGGGATTATCCCCGGGATTAGAACCGAGCCCATTTGAAAATGCAATGGTACCGAGGCACCAGCAGATATTGAGGTCTAATGGTAACCGGTACCCTCTGTGGGTACACCCTGGTTGTGCTTGGAGTTAGTTGGGGTGAAACCTGGAGGATAAACAGGGTCATCGTGATCTTCCCCAGCATCGACTACGGGGTCTTTTCCTTTGTTATTTCCTCCAGCCAATAACTGCTTTAATTGGTTCATCACAGTGTTCTGGGATTCTAACATGTCCTGCTGGATTTTTTCCAGTCGTTCATGCATCTGATCTTGCATCTCTCGTTGCAACTGTTCCAATCTTTCCAACCTTTGATCCATTCTTTTGTTTGGCGACGAGTACCGTAGTGATATTTGATTAGATTTTTGTTGGTTTAGGGTAACTGTCATAATTTAATTTTATTAGGGTCATTTTATGAGATGTAATGCAAATGTATGAGATGAATGCAAAAAAAAGAGGCATTGATTCGAATTCAATTTCATTAGAAAACTCAACTAGAAAGCAAATTTCTTTACATAAAATAAATTACATATACGGCTTCGCCTTTATACCCAAAGCCTTAACCTTCCTAAGAAGCCAAGCTAAATCTCGACCTCGGCTTGATTCTGACTCATATTTTAAACTCAATACATCGGCCTGAACTGCTAATGTTTGCAGATGATCAGCCACTTCCCGCACTTGAGTCACAGCTTCGCCCATAACGTAATCTCTATCTCTAATCTGCCTTTGAGAATGATGGAATTGCTCTTGCCATTGATCATTACTCCTCTCAAGAAGCTCCATTCGTAGCTCAGAATTGTGTAATGCGTCCTCAAGCTCCTCTACCTTTCCTTTCAGTTCTTCGATCTTATTTAAGCTTGCTCTTAATTCGATCATGGAGTTGCGACTACGGTACGAGTGAAGTGACTTTTCTAGCTCTGCCACCTTGGCCTTTAATCCTGCCTTCTCATTTCGGCACTCTAACAAACTCCTTTCCAAAGCGTTTTCTCGAGCTCGAGCATCTTGAAATTTCTTTTCCCACTGATCGGCCCTATTCTTTTCCTCATTGATCTCTTGTCGCCACTGCTCTGACGTTTTACCCAGACCGACAGTTCTCATCGACAATCGCAGCTTCTTGTAATCTGTTTTTAGACTATCCAAATCCTCTTCAGCTTTGTTCTTTCCCTTCCTTAATTTCTCGGCTTCTAGCTTGTGGATATCGATGTCTAATCCCAAATGCACTCTTTCTTCTTCTAACTGTTCTATCCTCTTTCCCAACTCAGAATTTCTTTTCTCAAAGTCTCGTTTGATGATCTCTAATTCTGACGGAACTACTTGTAGATGCTCCTCTATAGACTGAACGCAATCTTCCCTCGGCTTAGGGATGTTGTCATTGACTCTTTACTCCACCACCCATAATATTCTGAAGTTGCCATCGCTCCTACGGTAAATCTTTTCATTCGGTGAACCTGTTTCCAAGCGTTAGATATTTCTCGAGTTTTTCTCTTGTAGTTTTCATCCTTATAAGAAAACTCACATTGAGCCAGCCCTTGTGTTGCTGGTATGAACTGTCTCGATCTATATTGTCTTAATACGAGTAAAGGGGCATAACCGACAGCTCCCCAAATTCCGAGTAAAGGGACCCAGTCGAAATCCCCACATCGATACAGGATCTCGTCGGGTACCATCCAAGGAGCTTTCCATTCAACGTCATCCTCCTGAAGATTTTGGAGAATCGTCATCCACTTCTCTTCCGTGATGTCGTCTCGTCTGGTGTAGCAACTTGTTCCTTCAATGGGGAATAGTCTTCTGAGAAGACTCGATAGGAGACATTTTCCACCTTCCAAAAGTGACTATGGAACACACCAATAGTAGCTGTGCGCATCCGATGAACCTTCCCTCCCCTGCTCTTCGACATGCGCTTAGAGATCTGAAGGTTTCTGCTAAGATTGCCGGGATGGGCGTGACTCCTTTACTGAGCCGATCGAACAAATCAGAGACGGCCTCATCTACGTGCCCTAAAGCTCTAGGGAAAATTACCAACCATAGATACCTAGAGCGAAGACATCCACTCTTTTCTTCACATCAGGGTGTGCTAATACTAAATCTCGCAAGCTTTTCCAAGGAACGCATTTACTGTTCCTTTCTGTTGGATTCGGGCAGCGACCCACTGTTCGCTCATCCCGTAATACTCATCAATTTTTTTAATAATGTCGGGACACTAGCAGCTCTAGATAGGCCTTGTCAATTTGAATCTTTGGACACCGAAGCAAGGTCGTATATTCTTCCACGGTGGGCACCAAGTCCACTTTTCCAAAAGTGAAACAACTGTAAGCAGGATTCCAAAACTGGGCTAGGGCTCGGAATAAATGCTTGTCCACTTTGACACCAAGTAGGTAGGCAAGTCCCCGTATCACAGTAAAACATCTGCTTGGTCCCGTCGTCCCATTGATCCCATATTTCCTTCATTTCTCGAAGATCATTTTGGATTACGCTGATACGGGTGAAGTCCATAACTCTGATACGTACCCTTCTGCAAGACTATCGCCTTTCTCTCTCCACATCGTCTCAGCCCATAATCGTACAGCTGCATTGTCTTCTACTTTATCAAGAAACCTCTTTTCCATGATAAGCTTTCTATCTATACTGAACGTGAATCGACACCTCTTTTGAAATGAAAATGCCATGCAATCACAAACAAAGCAAATTAGATCTAGGATTTAAAGTAAACAATAATAAATAAAGCATCTATTCGGTAAGCACTAGGGCTGGAATAGCTCTATCTCGGTGGGTTCTTATGGCTCGCTATGTGTGGTTTGGTTCTAAAGTAAGGGTACCTGAACCAACAGATTCCTCGATCCTCACCCATTATAGGCTCATATGGACCGAGTTCAGTTCAGGGGAATACATTTCCCTATGGCCATGCGGAGATGAAAATCTCACGAAGACATAGGTACGATGTATCCCGGAAGCGATTCACTATCCCATGCGGAGGTGAAAACCTCACGAAGGCGTAGTTTCTCACTCCCACTTAAAAGGTGTGACCAACGGTCATGCAATGGAATGTGCAGAATATAACTAAATCAAACAAACAGTAATTATAAACAAAAAAAAAGCCAATAAAGGCAAAAAGCAATTTTCACTTTGACACAAAGACAAAAAGCAATCAACTCGTGGCTTGACTCTCTTATTATCCCCAGTGGAGTCGCCAAGCTGTTGACACCATTTTTTGGATGAAAACGGGGTCGACTTGGATTAAAAAAGAATGAAAACGGGAGTCGCCACCAATCTTTTTTGACGAGGTGTGATCGGGTCACCTCAAAAAGGGTTGTTTTTAATAAATGATTTAATTTTATTAAAACAACGATTTTGGTCTACGAAATTCAGAAAAATGAGTTCGGGAGCCGGTTACGCACGAGGAAGGATTAGCACCCTCGATACGCCCAAAATTGGTACCTAGTTGATTAATTAGTGTCTTAGTATCGAAAATTGAAAATTTGAAGAGTTTTAAAAATGCGATCCTTAAAAGAAAATCTGATATCGTGAATTGAAACATAAGATTCTCTTGTTCCGAAGGAATATCACATCCAGCACGTTAGGACACGATACTCTAAACCATCGAAACCAAGATCACCTTATAGTTTAATGAAACCATACTTTGAAGCTTTAAGAGGATATTTGGCTATTTAGTCAAACGAGAAATCGAAACCCAGCACGTTAGGGCACGTTTTCTCGAGTTTCCAAACGCGAAATATTGCCTTATTTAGAAAATTTTCCTTTTGGTGTTTAGTGTCAATGCTTGACAAAACAATAACGAATACGACAAGTGAGCAAAGTAAAATGAGTAACAACAATGCAATAGGCAAAATGAAATGACGAGGCGATTACATAAACAAAGCATACAAATAAATAAATAGAACTAACATTTTAGAAAAAGCACAAGTGTACATGGATAAATAAACAAACACCAAATAACAATGATGACAATAAATACAATTATGTAAAATATATATATATATATGCATGTATAATTTAAAGCCATAAAATAAGAAATATATATAAATTACAGAATATGAAAACATAGATAAGTATGTACATATATATAAATCGGTAAATATTATAAAAAATGTAAATGTGTATTTATATATTTACAAATCGTGATAATATAAAATATATGTATGTGAATTATAAAATATGTGAAATATACAAAAAGCATTTTTAAGAGTATAAAATATATAAGTATGTATATGATGTAAAATATGCATAAATATATGTAAGTATATAAGAATTATGAAATGTGAAAAAATATATTTAAGTAGGTATAAGTACGTATATCTACATATATATGTAAAAATATAATATTAAAAAAGGGGTATATATATATGCGTAATATATATAAATACATATATAATATAATGTTAAAATATTCACATAATATACATAATAATAATGTTGAAAACATCTATTAATAATAAATATATACTTATATGTATTAAAGATATATTCATAAATACAAAAACATATACTAATAATCACAATAGTAAAGATAAAAAATGTATACGTAACATAATGCGAAAATATATAAATGTTGTGAATCTAAAAACATATACATAAAAATGAAAGAAATATATGACGAATAATGCAAAGATATTTGTATGAGATAATGGGAAATACGAATAGCACGATATTTACAAGTGTATACTTAATATAATTATTTAAAAAATGATATAAATAAATGAATACATGAAAATAATACCATATACACAAAAATACCTATATATATATACGTATGAACAAATATTAATATTAAAGAATATATAAATATGTATATAATAGTAGAAACGAAACAAAATATATATATAGTTAAATATAATACAATAATAATAAAACAACAATGATAATAATATTATATATATAACAATTAATATTTAAGATTGAATTAAGCAGCAAAAATATTATGAAATTTAAGGAAAAAGAAAAAAAATAGATGAAAAAGGGATGAGATTGGATTAAAACCAAATCTTTGGGGCGAATTTTGAAAGAAATTAAAGGAGAATGGACTTATCAGAACGCGCGTTAAACTATGGGGGAACAAATAAGTAATTTATCCAAACACTTGAAACGACACCGTTGGAAGGGGGACTAAATCGCAAAGTGTAATGGATTTCAGGGTCAATTTATAAACAACGAATAACTTGATTGCGAAATATAAAAATGCGGAAGGACCAATTGCGCAAATAGCCCTTCCGCTCAAAAACACGCTGATCCTGCCCTGGTGCGGGTCGGGTCGACCCGCCCCACGTCCGAAACGACGTCGTTTTATCATTAAACAGGGGGGACCAAAACGGTGCGTTTTGGTCCCTATAAAAGCTAAGTTTTTTTTGAAAAATTCATTTGAGACCAGGTGAGGGAAAAAAAAGAAAGAAAGAGGGAGAGGGAGGGCACGGAGCGATTTCCGGCCAAGGGGGGGTCACCGGACGGCCACCGGAGGCTCGCCGGCGCCGGCGCCGGCCACCGCACGCGGTGGCCGGAAAGGTAAAAATTTTTATTTTTTTTTGACTCCTTTTTTATAAACTTATGCTATGTAAAGATATATGATAGATGAGTTTTTGAATAATAAAAAATAAAAGAAACCTTAGATCTGACTGCCTTTTCTGTTTTCGGGTGTTTTTTCTTGCTTGAATCTGCTTTTACTCTCGTATTTTTAAGTAATGTTACAATCGAAAATGAAAGGAAAAAATCCCCAAAAAATCAAAAATCCCCCCCGATACAATTTTGATTCGGGTTTTTATAACCCCTTTTCATCCTATTTCCTATTGTTTCTGTTCTGTCCCTTTGCATGGGATGGGCACAATGGAGGTGACAGAGGCATGGTGGTACAGAGGAGCAGGTGGCCGACATGGTGGCATGGAGAGCTGGGCGTGGCAGACGAGGAGGCCACGCGAGCATGCGGCGCTAGGGTTTGGGGCATCTTTCTGCCGAAATGTTATGTTGTATGGGCTGGGTTTTTAATTTTTGTTTCAGGCCATGGCTACATTGGGCTTGTTATTTTCCTTTGTAATTGGACTGTTGTTTATCTTGTTTTAATATTCGGGCCTGGGCATAAATTGGGCCTTACAGAGTCCACTTTTATGTTTCTGTTTCCAAGTTGCCAAATTATCATTAATTGATTAATACATGGAAATGTTGTGCGTAAATGCAAGTGAATATATATAAGCTAATCTAGTTTGTTATTAAAGCATGAACACGTTGTTTTGTCTTGATGAATTATTGTTAAATGTGATTTTATAAAAAGTGATATTACGATATGTTGATGTATGCATGAACATGTGAATAAATAAGCTAAAT